>NC_082706.1:183696221-183936187 GCF_030144855.1 Hypanus sabinus
GTTGACCTCAGGCAAAGGGAGAAAATTACTGATGGAATTAAAAATCTGCACTATGCCTAAAAAATCTGTTGGTTGTAAGCTTTAAGATTTAATATTTAGTGAATGGGTGTGTTAAAAATAGTAATTTGCTATAACATAGTCATTGATCCCAATGAGAATATGCAAATTGACATGGAAGAAAAATTCTAAAATTGATCATAGTTTCAATTCAAATTCCCAACAATGACAATTCTAATGGGGTTGAGATACACTGTTAATTTTAATCATATTCAGAAACCTGTCAAGAATCAAACTGCTCAAAACTACACAAACTTCCATGGATTAAAAAAGTTCTTTCTCCCTTTCAGCAGGACCTGAACATTTAAGATTTAATAACAATATCAAAACTGCCACCATGGACAGTGAATCTGTTTAGCTAAATAATGCAAGCACTGCATTTAAATAATGGAATCCCTTGTCTATTTTCCAAAATCAAATTTTATGTAAGGAAATAGTCTTGTGAATTATTTCCCAAGCTGTCAATGTTGCTCCACGCAGTCGCTTGATTTCAATGCAGTAACCATTTAAATACTTAGTTAATTTTGCTTTGCTGGGATACACACTATACTTGAGAGTGCTTTTAAATGTCATCCTCAGTTCTCTGCTCCCAGGTTGGGTATTTTGGTCAATGATGACATGGGTTAGTAAGTTAGAAAGCTATTTTTAGTTGATGATCTGATTACTCTGAACCACCTCAATAAACTCCAGTCTTTTCCATTAGTAGGCAGGTGACAAACAGCTTAATGCCTACATCCAAATGAACAATGTTCATAACTTTATTGTACAATAAATATTTTACATTTAAAAGCTAATGTCATGTGAGCTTTTAAAAAAAACACACTTCACTACCTGAAAACGGCACGATTTAAGCCGATCCTTTTAGAATACCCAAATCCAAACTGTGGTGAGTTCAGTGTTGTGGCGTTTCATTCTGACAGTTGTACTGTGTATTTATATTAGCCTTCTTAAAAAAAAAATGTGGAGTCAACATGGTCATTTATTTCACATGACTTATGACTTCTCTAACCGAGAGTGTCAAAAGAATACCTGAATTTTTATTTTAGATCATTTTTCCACTTTTTCTCCTCTTGTATAGCAAGGAACTTATGTTATAGCGCCATAGTGATCAACAGTCCTTCAACACCATGGTTGATATTACCTCTATCAACCACTGCCAGCAGGATACTAGACCATGTTGATTCGGGTTTGAATACATGAAATTTCCATCAGGCAATTCAAGATACCATATAATATTGGGATTGGTATATTCTCCTTCCTTCCCGAACTGAGGGACACTGTACAACTTACACTAAAAAATCTAACCCGAGTAAGTTAACTGAAAGCAGTCTAGAGATCCTATTTACAGGGTTCAAAACATCATGGGCAATGAATTTAATTGTTGAGCCACATGGGATGCCTTGATCCTAACTGTAGATGAATTAACAATTTAAATATTGTTCCAACCAAGTGTCTCTCTTGCCTTTGAAATGGAAATTAAACCATGTTTTGTGCACCGCACCGCACTTACATGCACATATGCTCTACTTAAACTCTACATCTTACTGCTACCAGAATCAGATTTAATATCACCGGCATATGTCGTGAAATTTGTTAACTTTGTGGCAGAAGTACAATGCGATGCGTAATAATAGAGAAAAAGAAAACTGTGAATTACAGTAAATATATAAAGTAAATAAATTAAATAAGTAGCGCAAAAATAGGAAATAAGAAAGTAGTGAGGTAGTGTTCATGGGTTCAATATCCATTCAGAAATTGGACAGCAGAGGGGAAGATGTTCCCGATTCTGATTCTAAAATACCACATACAGTACATTAATCACAAAGAATTTTAACTGTTACCACATTACCTTTTCACAATGCACGTGCCTGAAAATAGTCATTGTGAAAATGAAGTACAATTATATACTATTACAAGAAATTAACAAGGAAATTATTTAAAGTGATTGCAATTTTATAGCCAATCTTGTTATGGCGACATCTGAAGATACTGCTTGAAGGCAAATCTGGACAATTTTGGCTTGTTTTGTATAATATTTCCATTGTAATTGCATACATGAATTCAATACTGCAAGCACCTTCTCTTGAAATCACTCCAGCAAAAATAGTTTCATTACTTACCCATGAAATGTCAAAAAAGAACCATGACTGTCTGCAGGTTAAGACAATACAGTGGCAACCCTGATTCAGTAAGGTCATAGACCATTTCAGAATCTGCAACAGCACTTTGTTTTGTGTCACCTTTCTTACACGTGGTAAGCGAAGGACCCAGCTGCTAGGAGTGGACTACCAGTGTCTTGAGTTGTCTAGCTTTGGCTCAGCAGGCTTGGGCAAGCACAGACGCAGGCTCGAAGTAAGTTGTTTTTTCTCTGTTAGTACATAGCTTGTGTACTGAGAATGGATACACAGGTATGTGTGCAATCTGGGAACTCTGCGAGACCTTCAGACTCCCTGATAACTGCATCTGCATGAAGTGCATGAAGCTGCAGCTTCTAAAAGACCGTCTTAAGGAAATGGAGCTGCAGTTGGCTGACCTTCGGCTCATACAGGAGAACGAGGGGGTGATGGATAGGAGCTACAGGGAGGCAGTCAACCCTAAATTGCAGGAGGCAGGTACCTGTGTGACTGTCAGGAGACACAAAAGGAATATTATTCCCCTCAATAATAAGTACCCTACTTTAGATACTGTTATGAGGGCCAAGAATGACCCACGGGGGGGGGGGAGGGGGGAGACCCACAGAGATTAGAGGCAGCAGACCATCCGGGTGTCTCTCTCACGTCAACAGAATCTGCTCTCACTAGGGGAATGACAATTCTGGATTGGATTATTACTAAAGAAAAGGTGCTTGGGAAGCTGGAATGTCTGAAGGTAGATAAGTCACCTGGTCCAGATGGACTACAGGGTTCTGAAAGAGTTAACTGAAGAGTTGTGGAAGGCATTAACAATGATCTTTCAAGAATCACTACATTCTAGAATGGTTCCTGAGGACTGGAAAATTGTAAATGTCACTCCACTCTGTAAGAAGGGAGGAAGGCAAAATAAAGGAAATTATAGGCCGGTTAGCTTGACTTCAGTGGTTGAAAAGATGTTAGAGTCCATTATTAATGATGAAATAGACTGAAGTCAGCATGGTTTTCTAAAGGGGAAAACTAAAGGGGATGCCTATCTGACTTACTTGAGGAAATAACAAGCAGGATAGAAAAGTGGATCACGTTTACTTGGATTTTCAGAAGGCCTTTGACAAGGTGCCACACCTGAGGCTCCTTAGCAAGATAAGAGCCCATGGTATTACAGGAAAGAGACTCGCGTGGATAGAAGATTGGCTGACTGGCAGGAGGCAAAGAGTGGAAATAATGCGAGCCTTTTCTCATTGGCTGCCAGTGTTCAGTGGTGTTCCGCAGGCTGAGTCAGCGGTAAGGAAGACAGACGCACTGCTCGCATTCATGTTGGGACTGCTTCTTTTCGTGTTTTCTGTCAATGATATGGGTGACCAAATTAGTGGTTTTGTGGCCAGGTTTGCAGACGATACAAAGATAGGTGGAGGAGCAGGAGCCTGCCAAAGGGCTCAGACAGATTGTGAGAAAAGCCAAAGAAGCGGCAGATGGAGTATAGCGTAGGGAAGAGTATGGTCATGCACTGAGGTAGGAAGGTAGGCGTAGGCTGGGGAGCAAATTCAGAAGCCAGTGGTGCAAAGTGACTTGGGAGTCCTTGTGCAGGATTCCCTAATGGTTAACTTGCAGATTGAATCAGTGGTAAGGAAGGCAAGCACACTGTTAGTATTCATTTTGTGACTATAAAGGAATAAAAAGCAAGGATGTCATGCT
The DNA here is from genome assembly GCF_030144855.1 of Hypanus sabinus. Classification (NCBI taxonomy): domain Eukaryota; kingdom Metazoa; phylum Chordata; class Chondrichthyes; order Myliobatiformes; family Dasyatidae; genus Hypanus; species Hypanus sabinus. Next base: position 183,700,103 of record NC_082706.1, read on the forward strand.
AAGGCTTTGTAAGGCACTGGTCAGACCACACTTGGGCATTGTGAGCAGCTTTGCACTCCTTATCTAAGTAAGAGTGCGTTGGCATTGGAGATGGCCCAAAGGAAGTTCATGAGGCTGATTCCAGGAATGAAAGGAGTGTTTGATGGCTCTGGGCCTGTACTCACTGGAGTTTAGAAGAATTGGGGGGGGGGGGGCTATTGAAACCAATCAAATATTGAAAGGCCTAGGAAGATGGATATGGACAGGATGTTTCCTGTATTGGGAGAGTCTCAAACCAGAGGACAGTCTCAGCTTTGAGTGATGCCCATTTAGAACACAGATGAGGAATAATTTCTTCAGCCAGGGGGTGGTGAATCTGTGGAATTCATCGTCCTAGATGCTGAGCAGGCCAAGTCATTGGCAGAGGCTGATAGGCTCTTGATCAATCAGGGTGTCAAGCATTAATGGAGTTGAGAGGAATATAAAAAAAAAATCACCCATGATGGAGTGACAGAGCAGCCTCAATGAGCGGAATGGCCAAAATAGGCTCCCATGCCTTAGATGCATTGTATGGGGGGGGGGGGGGGGAGTGGAGTACTGGGAAAGATAAGCATAACAACAAAATACAATGTCACTTAATTAAAAAATAAAATAGAAGTAATTGTCTAAACCCAACACACTGTAGTTTTCTCATTTTGCAAAGGGAATACATAATTTAATTAAATATTTACTTTTCCATGAAAATCGTGAACAATTTTGAATATTTAAAATCACATCTGCCCTCCATGAAAACAAATAGAAATGCAGAATTCATAATTAACTGGCTTTGAATTAATTAATGTTAATATACCATGTCTGTTACACTAATCTTTATGCCAGAGTCCACAGGGTGAACTGACCCTGCGCTCTTCCCCTGCGGTATTTGCAGCAAGCACCTCAGACACCAACACACATCCCGTCCCTTATCCTTCGGTTTACATGGAGGTGGAACTCTGTCACAGCATTTACCTCACTGCCCTTTCACAGCTGTCTTAAAATGCATGACTTTCTACAGAAATGTGATCAAGGGCTGTATGGGTTCCTCCATTTCTTACTTCCAATGTTCTACTTCACCACGGTTCCGTTAGTGAGCCACCCGATTCCTAAATGTGACCTCTTGGGCTCGGTGGATACTATTTGGACCATTTTGGGCATCAGCCAGGAAACTGATTTCACCATGTTGACTACATAAAACCCGTGCAATTCTCAGAGGGAGGTGAAAAAACGACTTCAAATATTTTGGCATACTCCATTGTCGCTACAGGTTAGATTTAAAAACCCGAATTATTCTAGCTTCGTTCGTTCGTCTGTGCGGCGCGACAGGGCTCCTTCCCCAGTATAAACCCGCTCTTTACACGAATGTATCAGGTAGCAAATATTCTTAAATAGTGATCACTTCCCAAACGTTTCACCACAGGTGCGGGCACCTCTCCCCCACCACACTGCCTCGCCGAGCAGTTCAGTAAATCAATCGGCTTGAGCTGGTGGCCGTGCCTGACAGCCAATGGAGTGGAAATCTGCTCGTGGGGCGAAGTTTTCCACGGCGCGAGTTGCGTTCACAACCGCTACACACGCCGCGTGTGGGGGTTCACACTCGGCGTGCGGTGTACCTGTGGGTGTTCGCACCCGGCGAGGGCTTTGCATGTGTGTGTGTGGTTGTTCACACTCGGCATGTGTGGTGTATCATCAGTGTATGTTCACACCCGGTGTGAGCCGAGCGCGGGCGGCGACACAAACGCGCAGAGGATGGGACTGGAATCGGTCTTATCCGAATGAAAGAACTACCAATTCCCGAGGTGGTGATGTTTTTGACTACATTAGCAGAGAAGGCAACACATTAAGGGCGTGAATGAAGTCCAGGTGTACATTAAGCCTGCGAATCTACGCGTTAATTGCCCCGTCCTCCTGCGGGTGAAGTTTCCCCGGGTCCGGCGACCAGGCCCGTACTCACCGCCATCTCCATACGTCTCCACACCGTATCCATCCTGTAGCCCGTTGCTCCATGTGCCCTCGTACCTGGCCGGGCTGCTGAGACTCTGCCGGAGCCCGTACCTGCCTTTGAAGCCATGGGTCCACTCTCCGCGGTAACACCAGCGCCCCTTGGTCTCTACCCCCAGCCCGTGGCGCTTGCCCTGGCTCCAGTAGCCCTGGTAGGTGTTACCACTCGGCCAGGTGTAGACTCCCACCACCTCGAAGCCGTGCGCCCAGGAGCCGCTGTACTCGCCCTGGCCCTTCGGCCCTGTGCAGATGCCGTGACCGTGGGCTTTGCCATCTTCCCAGCCGCCGCAGTAACTCCCGCCATCATCGAAGTCGAACCTTCCTCCAGTCATGCATGAAACGGTGCGACCGGATCGCCGACGTAAACGGACTCGGGGCAGTAAGGAGCGGGCAGGAAAGCAGCGTGTGTGCAAAGAAAGTGCGAGCGGCGTCTGACTAGAGAGAGAGAGAACGCTAGCGAGGCGGGATCACTGACTTTAACTGGAGAGATTGGCGGAGGAGGCGGGTTCGTCAGCCACTGGAGAAGGCGGGCACAGGGACTGAGAGGGGAGAGGGCGGCCGCGGGGATTTATTCTCGGGAGAGGGACGTGGACCGGGACTAGAAGTCTGGGGAGAGGGGCGGGCATGAGCATTGGAGACATTAGGGAGGGGAAGAGGCAGAAACGGGATAGAGATTGGATGAGAAGAAATAGCGAGTGAGAGGACAGTGACTGGGGAAAGATGGGCAAGAATCTGGCGAGAGGAAACAGGGAAAGGTACTGGAGACTGCGGCGGCGTGGGCAAGTAGATAAGCGACTGGGTAGGAGCACTGAAAACATGCGGAGTTAGGGATAGATATTGGGCACCAGGACTGCTGTAGCAGGTGAGCGAAATGGGCAAAACTCTTGCGAGATAGTGCAAACAGGGACTAAACAATGAAATGATATGGGCCCAGGGAATAGAGTCGTGGCATGGAGACCGAAGAGACTTACAAATGAGGAAGATCACTATGTGGACTGGAGGTGGAGAAGGAAATGGACACAGAGGTTGTCCAGTTTTGGACAGGGAGGTGGGTCAGAAATCGGAGGCACGGGAGAGACTTGGGTGCGAGAACATCAGTCCTGACGAAGGGTCTCGGCCCGAAACGTCGACTGTATTTCTTCCTATAGATGCTGCCTGGCCTGCTGCGTTCCACCAGCATTTTGTGTGTGTTGCGGGAACATCAGATGGGAAAGAAAGTTGAGAAATTGTGGCACAAACAGTTTCTTTGCACACACGAACTGTTTAGTGGGGGATCAGGAACTAGAGAGAGACTGGCAGGAGGTGAAAATGGTCTTTGGGGAAACGGGAAGTGGGCACGGCGCCTGAGATGTCAGGAGGAAGTCAGGCACAACGGGTGGGATCAACTGGGGAGAGAAACTGTGGTGTGTAGGGGGTGCAGGCATGTGGACTGATGAGTTTGCAGAGGGAGGTGGAAGATCCAGTGGGACTGGGAACTTCATAGCACAGGAAGTGGGTAGGCAAAGAGAGTCAGGACTATTGAGGGGTCTGGTCAATGACTGTGGAGGCTGGGAAAGGTTGAACCCAGGTACTAAAGAATTTGGTTGGTGTGGGCACGGCAATTGCGAAGCTGGTGCTGAAGGGTGCACCTGGTTTGATTACATTGATGGAGAGGCCGGTGCACAGAACGTACACAGAGACAGGGATGAAAGCATTTCAGTTGACAAAGAATATGAGAGGCTGAGTGGAAAACAAAAATTAGGGAAGAAAGTCACATGAGAGAGCGGCAGAAAACGGGAATTAAAATAAAAGAGAAACCAATGGAGGAGTAAAGAACCAATAAGAATAGGCATTTGAAAAGTAACAGCTAAATTTTAAATAGTATTAATATATTGTGTGTGTACAGGGTATGGTGGCACCTCTGGTGAAGGGGCTTGTTCTGTCCATTCTGAGGCAGCTTTCTGACCTTTTGTCTCCACTCGGCTCTCACCTGTGGCTTCCAAGTAGCAGTTAGCATGCGACACGTACCGGCCCACTCCCCGGTACACCGCTTTGAAAGGCGGGCTGGATCAGATGAAGGTAGCCGGTGGATCTCATACCCTGGTGAGATAGAGACATGCCCGTCCTAGCAGGTGAAGTCAGCCGGATGAGGTCCAACGACCTGCAACGCTTCGTGGAGTGCGCGGAAAGGCGCAGAAATAGTCATGGTCACCCACTGCAACCAAGGAGGAACCCAGGTTGTGACGACTACCCCGACCACCGGAGTCGGACTTCCGAGATCGGGAGTGCAATGATTCTTCCACTTTAAAAACTCACGCGGGACTCCTGCCATTGTTGGTTACGACGGACAACCAAACACCGCTATTGATACTTAATGTTGGAAGTGCGAATTACAGTCAAGGTGAACACGAAGAAAATAGAAAGAATGAAACCGTCGATCGGTGATCCGGACTAAAGGCAAAGTGGTACCAATGGAGAAGGGAAGATATCTCATCTCTGATAGGCCTCCTTGTAAGGGGTGCGAGAGATGGGGAAACGAATGCGCTAATTAACACGAATAAAATTAGAAATAAATACTGGACACTGGAAGCACACCGAGTTATGTGATGGCTAATGCATAGAAGATTTATTCTCTTCTATTGCCCCTTATGATCAAGGACGATTCTCCGGCTCTTGAGAAGTAAAAGGTGCGTGTGGGTGAATTCTTACCGAGCGCTGCCAACGCGTAAACTTTAAAAAAAAAAGAGCGACTGAAGTTTTAGCAACGCCAGGCATCAATAGAAAAATGCTAACATTATTAGGCAAGGTAATTACTCAAATGGGATGTAAATACAATTGCGTGGGGGCGGCCGATCAGATGGTGCAATTACTTTTTAACGGTGTTGCATCGCCGTCACTAACCCTGGACGTTGCTCCTCTAGCTCAGGAATGCTTTCAATATTCGTGATGATAACTCAACCCTTTTTCATATAACCGTTTGGGTGTTGCATGCTGTGACACAATTAGCTTTTTATGTGCAGAGTCAAATTTCCCTTCCCCTGTTAGTTTACCAGTTGAACACGTTGCTGATATCCACACTCGTCCATACAAATTATCTTGTTTGTAATAAGAACCTTACAAATCTGAAGCTTTGGTAAAAGTTGGTTCCCTCTACATAGAAACCAGTACAGTATTCCCGATCCAAAAGCTCAAAGCATCGAACACCATTGGTGACAAGAAGCGCCAAATCGGATTTTAAAAACATTGCAAGAACTCGACTCTGATTTTTGACCATGATTGAGTGTGACGCCAGATGTTGTTCAATCTGTTAAATACTGTAAACGGAATGCGTAATTTGAGAAAAAGTGCGTCACGAGGTTCCCAGAATAGAAGGAAGAATAAATATGGTTATGGTTGCGCAGCGTTGGGCTCAGGAGGCTCAGGCTGGCGAAGTACAGAGATTCGCACAGGGATTGTCGGAGTGAAAATCAGACTAACGTGGCGTTCATACAAATATCTCCACAGCTGTTCGGGCAACTGGCGAACGGAATCTGATAGCACGGTCAGGAGGAGTCCAGGTAGACCCGGTGAGCTGACGTAGATCATTTCACGTGTATTTCGATTTTGTAGAAAACATTTATGAACCAAGTATACTGAAGGTGGAGTGAAGTACTGTACATACTGAGATACTGATCCTGAAATCAATCAGGTGGGGAATAAAAGGATGCTGGTTACATGTCAGGTGTAAGTTAAACCTGCGCTGACGATCTTATTGCAGCAGACGCGGGAGTAATTATAAGCAAAAAAAAAACACGTTTACATATTGTCTACTGCGCACGCAGTTTTTTTTTAAAACAGTGATTTGTTATTATAGTTGAGGTCCAAGGTGTATGAGAATAATATACTGGGAATTATACAGGGCAGTATCATTCTCCCACCAACTCTCTTTTCATTGAGTCAGATGTGTACGAAAATCTGCGCCAACTTTGAAATATCACAAAAATGCTGGTGGAGCACAGCAGGCCAGGCAGCATCTATAGGGAGAAGCACTGTCAATGTTTCGGGCTGAGACCCTTCGTCAGGACCCTTCTCCCTATAGATGCTGCCTGGCCTGCTGTGTTCCACCAGCATTTTGTGTGTGTTGTTGTTTGAATTTCGAGCATCTGCAGATTTCCGCGTGTTTGCTCTTTGAAATATCACTGCACGTTTTGCAAAGAACCAGGGCCCGATTATAAATGCGGTTCACACTTTTTTCACAATGCAAGATCAAGTAGTGGTCACGCTAAGAAGCAGGTTAACATTGTTCCCTATGTTTAACTATTTTCTATATTTTACTTTATTGTGTTATTTTGCTGCAAATACCTATCATCTTCCATAAGCAGAGATGATCATTTATTCAAAGATGAAATAAAATATTGACTTATTAATAGGAAAAAAATGCACCCACAGACAAATCTCCGGAGGCCCTACTATTGAATATGCAAGACTGTTTACTGCCTAGCCTAAAAAAAATCCCATAGAAATTGAAAAGGCCGATTTCCCAATTTAACTGACGAAACAACTCAGCAAATCTACTAATCAAGGTTCCAAATTCTTTATGGGAATTCCTCTGATTTTTGAAACTCTTTATACTTAAAGGGCAATATTTATAGGACGAACTTGATTTAGATGGCAGTGCATTAAGGTTGTATTAGAATTGTATGGTTGCACTGTAAGACCATCTTAGGATAAATAATAATACCCAGCCAAACATGATGACCTGATGGCTTTTCAGAATAGTAAAACTTTTAGGAAATATTTTAGGAGTGAATGAAATGGTGAGTTGAAGAATTTTGAGAGAACATTCCAGAAGTTGGGACTACATAGATGAATACATGACATAGCTCAAAAGCCATTATAAATTTGCTGGCAGAACCTCAGATGGTGACAAAAGGGTGTACAGGAGTGAGATATACCAGTTAGTTGAGTGATGCCACAACAACAGTCTTGCACTCAAGGTCAGCAAGATTAAAGAGCGATTGTGGACTTAAGAAGGAATAAGATAAGGGAACACAATCCAATCTTCATAGAGGAATCAGAAGTGGAGAGAGTGAGCAATTTCAGGTTCCTGGGTTTCAATATCTCTGTGGACCTAACCTGGATGCAACATATTGTTGCAGCTATAACAAAGGCAAGGCAGTGGCTATATTTCATGAAGAGTTTGAGGAGATTTGGTTTTTCAACTAAAACACTCAAAAACTTCTATGGATGTACCATGCAGAGCATTCTGACTGGTTGCATCATTGTCTGGTATGGGGGTGCGGTGGGGTGAGCTACTGCACAAGATCGCAACAAGTTGCAGAAACTTGTAAAACCAGTCAGCTCCATCATGGGTACGAACCTCCATAGTATCCAAGACATCTTCAATGACTGGTGCCTTAAGGAAGTGGTGTCCATCATTAAGGATCCCCACCACCCAGGACATGCCTTCTTCTCATTGTTACCATTGGGAAGGAGGTCCAGAAGCCTGAAGACACTCACTCAGTGACTCAGGAACAGCTTCTTCCCCTCTGCCATCTGATTCTTAAATGGCCATTGAACCTGTGAACACGAGCTCACTACCTTTTTATTTCTTCTTTTTTGAACTACTTATTTTAACTGAACTATTTAATAGACAGACATATTCTTAATGTAATTCAGTTTCTTCTCTATATTTATCATGTATTTCATTGCACTGTTGCCATAAAGTTAAAAAATTTCATGACATATGCCAGTGATATTAAACCTGATTCTGATATATGCACCACCTATCCACACTTAAACCTGGACAAGAGAAATATATGGTCATATGAGATGAGTGTCATAGGCCTAGTGAGGATTAATAAATAGGGATGTAAGATCATAACAGATTTGAACTGGTTGAAAATACTATAGTTTATAATTAAAAGTGTGTTTACTGGATGCCACTGCAGGCCAAAGCACTTGGATGATGGTTGAATGGGACATTCTGTGATAAGAGTAGGAATCTAGTTTATAGAATTTGCAGAGCTGGGTGACAATAAGGGTTGGATGAACATATTACTGAAAGAAAAGATAATCTTTTGCTGATGGGGAAATGCTCTGAACTCAGTGATGTGGTATGTTTTCATTGAAATATAACAGATCAACGTATACTTGTTGTATTTCCTGTAAGACCGCACACTACATCTAAGAATTTTCAGTGCATCCTAGAGTCATAGAATACCACAGCAATGAAGCAGGCCTTTTGGCCCATCTAGTCTATGCCAAACCATTAATCTGTCTATTCCCATTGACCAGCAACTGGACCATAGCTCTCCATATCCCTTCCATCTATGTATCTATCCAAATCAAACCCTCATCCACAGCTTGTGTTGGTAGCTCATTCCATAATCTCACCATCTTCGGAGTGAAGAGGTTCCCACTCATGTTCCCATTAAACATTTCATCTTTCACCCTTAACCCATCATCTCCAGTTCTAGTCTCACCCAACCTCAGTGGAAAAAGCCTATTTGCACTTACCTTATCTACACCCCTCATAATTTTGTACACTTTTATAAAATCTCCCCTCAATCTTCTATGTTCTACAGAATAAAGTTCTAACCTATTCAACCTTTCTCTATAACACACGTCCTGGCAACATCCTTGTAAACTTTCTCTACCCTCTTTCAATCTTATTTATATCTTTTCTGTATGTAAGTGACCAAAACTGCACATAATACTCCAAATTAGGCCTCACCAACATCTGACACAATTTCAACAGAACATCCAAACTCCTGTACTCAGTATATTGATTTATGAAGGCCAATGTTACAACCCTCACTACCTGTGACACCACTTTCAAGGGATGATGGATCTGTATTCTCAGATCCTTCTGTTCTACCACAGTGCTCAGTTCCCTACTGCTCATTGTGTGAGATCTACACTGGTTGGTCCTCTCAAATTACAGCACCTCACACTTGTCTGCATTAAATTCCATCTGCCATTTTTCAGCCTATTTTTCCAGCTGGTCCAGATTCCAACGCAAGCTTGGACGGCCTTTCTCACTGTCCACTATACCCCATTCTCAGTGTCATCTGCAAATTTGCTGATCCAGTTTACCACATTATTATCCAGATCATTGATATAGATGACAAACAACAACAGACCCATCACCAGTCCCTGCAGCATACCACAAGTCACAGGCCTGCCAGTCAGAGAATCAACCATTTACTATCACTCTTTGGCTTCTCTTGTGAAATTGCTACTTCAATTTGCTACTTCATCTTGAATGTCAAGTGACTGAACCTTCTTGACCAATTTCCCATGCTGGACCTTGTCAGAGACCTTGCTAAACTCCATGTAGATAACATCCACTGGCTTGTCTTCATCAACTTTCCTGGTAACTTTCTCAAAAAATTCTATAAGATTGATTAGACATGACCTATCATGCACAAAATCATGTTGACTATCCCTAACTAGTGTCTGTCTATCTAAATACTTACAGTATATATCTGGACCCTTAAAGCACCTTACAATAACTTCCCCATTATTGATATTTTAGAGCCTTTCTTAAACAATGGAACAACATTAACTATCCTCTAATCCTGTAGCACCTCATCAGTGGCTAAAGATGTTTTAAATATCTGCTAGGGCACCTGCAGTTTCTGCACTTGCCTCCTGAAAGGTCAAACGAAACACCTTTTTCAGCCCTAGGGATTTATCCATCCTAATTTGCTTCGGCCTCTGTAATCTGTATAGGGTCCATGACCTTGCTTTTGCTTTGCCACACTTCCATAGACTTTGTCTGTCTCCCAAGTAAATACAGAGGCAAAAAAATCTATTTAAGATCTCCCCCATTTCTTTTGGCTTCGCACATAGATTGCCACTCTGATCTTCCAGAGGACCAATTTTATCTCCTTTTACCATTTAGCTCTTAATACATCTGGTGGAGCCCTTAGGATTCCTCTTCATATTGTCTGCTAGAGCAATCTCATGTCTTCTTTTAGCCCTCCTGATTTCTTCCTTAAGTGTTATACTCCTCAACTACCTCATTTGTTCCTGCCTGCCTGTACCTGCTATGCACCTCCTTCTCTTTCTTAACCAGGGTCTTAATATCCCTTGAAAACCAAGGTTCCCTAGACCTGCTATTCTTGCCTTTTATTCTCACAGGAACATACAAACTCTGTACTCTCAAAATTCCTCTTTTGAAGCACTCCTACTTATCAAGTACATCTTCGCCAGAAAACAACCTGTCCCAATCCACACTTGCCAGATCCTTTCTGATACCATTAATATTGGCCGTTCTCCAATTTAGAATCTGAATCTAATGACTAGACCTATCTTTTTCTATAATTACCTTGAAAAAACTGTATTATGATCACTGAATGAGAAGTCTTCCCCTACACAAGTTTCTGTCACCAACTCAGTCTTATTCCCTAATAGGAGATATAGTATCACACTTTCCAGTGGGGACTTCTATATATTGATTAAGGAAACTTTTCTGAACATATTTGACAAACTCTTTCCCATCCAGCTCCTTTATGTATTGGCATCCCAGATAATATATGCAAAGTTACAATCACCTACAATCACAACCTTATGTTTCTTTCAACAGTCTGCGGTCTCCCTACAAATCTGCTCCTTTAAATCCTCAGTTCTACCCATAAAGACTCAATATACAAACTCTTCAGTCTGTCCTGTCTGAGCACTACTGTGACATCCTCAAAGGATGACTCTAGGGTTACATGTTATAATATTTCCACTCCAGGTTAATGCTACCTCCTTTAAAACAAATCCCTGTGAAAAGAGCTCTATTAAAAAAGTAAATCTTAAACCTAACTACTAAGTGGCTTTAATGGATATTTAGTAAGTTAACTCTAATGGACACTCCTGATGGAGCTCCAGGGATCATCAGGAATTCTAAGAGTATAAGAGGGAGCCATCATAGTTTGCGTTCACTGCCTAGACATCAATAATGAAGTAGTTCCATGTGGTAACTGATTGACTTTCTTCCTCATCTGACTTGGTCTTAATGCAAGAAGTGAAATTGGAGTTACTGCTGGGTGGATAGAATGGAAGAAGACAACAGGAAGGAAATTCAATCTTTATTGGTGCAGAAAATAGCTGCTTACCTCTTTCATTGAGACGAAAGGCATCCGTAAGTATTAAGCAAAATGATAAAAACAGAATGAAAGAATCATGAAATGCAATTCAGCGTCTAACTCTCAAACTAATTGTTTTAGCAATCAAATTGGAAAATAAAGGAAACTCTGACCTCCAAAAAGCAAAGATGTTAAATCATGTGGACCAAACATTGACTATTCTTCCAGTCCTTCTAATGGATGTCTTGGCCAGATGATGAGAAATTTGCACTTTATTGTAAGAAGTACTTATACCAGTGTAGCATGGAAGTTGTGATTGGCATCATACTTAAATATAATTTAATGCAGTAATTCTAACTTTCTCCCAGAACCATTTTTAATTTGACATATTTGAATCATGATTTAAAAAGTTTCAAGTTAATTTCTTGTACTATCCGTACAACCAACATAGATTTTTATTTTGTCAATTGCTGAAATTTGTCCAGTTTGGGTATTGTCAGGAGCATCAGCTACATAATTCATTTCAGCCTGGTTCCAAACATCCACAAAGGAAGTACATTTCAGAGATGTAAAGGAATCATTTGACTAAGCACAAACAAGGGAAAATCTGCAGATGCTTGAAATCCAAAGAAACACTCACAAAATGCTGGAGGAACTCAGCAGGCCAGGCAGCATCTATGGAAAAGAGTAGAGTCGACAATTTGGGCCAAGACCCTTCAGCAAGACTGTTAACTTGACTGAACATGGCATCGGAGCCCTGGTAAAACTGAAGATGAAAGGAACCAGGGAAACTCTCAGTTGGCTGAAGGAAACCTCATTCAACAGAAGACGTTTGTATTTGTTGTAACTCAATGTTGCAGCACCAGGGCATTGCTGCAGGGCTTCCTCAGACAGTGTTATAAGTCCAGTCATCTTCAGCAGCTTTATCAATAACCTTCCTTTTACCACGTTGGAATGCCATGCTTCAGAAAATGAGTGGCCCATATGTGCATGCAGCAAGATTAGGACAACATTCACTATGGACTTATCAATTATAAGTGACAGCCAATGCCAAAATCGAATATGGGAGAAAGTAATCCTCATTCCAAAGCCCCTAACTGACAACATCTTGAGTTTGCCACTTACAAGCAACTACCTATATAAACTACTACATAAATACTGTGGTTAAGTCCTGCAGAGAATGGGTTATCTTCTGAGACCTGAGAGGCATTTCATTATCTACAAGGCATGAGTCAAAGATGTAATGGAATATGCATTATGAGCCTGAATGAGGGTAGTTCTAACAATACAGGTTTGATACTGCCCATTCTCACTTGAATGGAATGACAACTGCTATCCTAAACTTTCATTAGTACACCATATTTGGAATACATGATAGTTGTACTGGCCAAATACATAGTGGTGACTTGTCGAGACTACTCTAAATCCCTCCCAAACATGATACCATTTTCAGCAAGGAAGACCAGAGCAAGAAGCCTTTGGAAATGCCGTCACCAGAAGGTTCTCCTTCAAGTTCCATTCTGACTTGGAAGTACTCTTCATTCAGCACTGTGGTTCCAAATCCAGGAACGCCCCATTCAGCAATGCTGTAGGTGTATCTTCCTGCAGGAGGATTGCAGAAGTCCAAGAATGTGATCTCCACCTTCTCAAGGCTGATTAGGCATGAATGATAAATACTGGCACTGCAAGTCCTGTCCGAGTCCCTTAAGTGAATAAATGCAGTCTTCAACATGAATGACCTTCTATCTTTGTGCAAGCCTCTGAATTGCTTGCCCTGATTCATTTTGATTTTAATTTCACAAGTAGTTCTAGAAGCTAAGGCAATCATGTGTACTACAGTTTAAGAATTCAACATTTCTGTTTGATGTTTGTACTAAGGCTGTAATGAGGACTGGAATTAAGTGGTCATGGAAAAACAATGTTAATGCTGCTTAGTAGCTCTTGTCTATAATACATTCCATATGTACACCAATGGGTGAGAAGAAGCTGATGGAGCATTTATTGTCTGATTTGTCCTGCCTTTTGTGAACAGGGTAATTTTCACTTTGTTGACTAGGCTGATATGTTTCACTTGCATTGTAACACACCTTGGCAATATCACAAAGGTCCACTGTTGCAATCAAACTGTTCTCAAAGCCTTCCCAATGAGCATAATCTTTGTGAAAATTATTTGTGAATGGGTGAAATCTAGAGAAGCAAAAGCGGGTTGAACAATGAGCTTTTGCATCTCATCATGGATGACAAGGTGGAGAAATGTCTCTACCAAAGGAGGTACAAGGCACTTTTTCCCTCCACTAACATGCAAGTCACCCTTGGGCAAGGTGTTACCCCCCCCCCCCCACCCCGATCAGGGTCATATGAAGCCATGAGAGCAGGTGGTGGATGGTCTTATGAACAGTTGGTGCATATCACAAGACCACTGACACCAGGTCGGACAATCTCTGTAGAGTATTGATAATGACTGGGGTCACCTGTCTTGTAAAGACACTGCCCAGAAAAAGGCAATGGCAAACCACTTCTGTAGAAAAATTTGCCAAGAACAATCAAGGTCATGGAAATATCATGATCACCCAAATTATAGACATGGCACATAATGCACAGACAAACAAATGAACGACAGCTGAACATATTCTGCCTTGTATTTTATGTGCATGTGTTAGAATCATTGTTGAGGATTTGGGTGATAATGGAGCTTCCTTCTCCTCCTCCTCTTTTTCGATGTGTAGCACATCTTTAATTTGTTTTTCCAAGACAGCAGAGCTTTGATTGAATCCAATGATTAAGACTATTAGCATATTGAGTCTGCCCTGACATTCAATTATGGCTGATCTATTTTCCGTCTCAACACTATTCTCCTGCCTTCTTCCCTTTGACGCCCTTACTAATCAAGAACCTATCAGCTTTTGCTTTAAATATACCCAGTAACTTGGTCCTACAGCCATCTGTGGCAATAAATTCCACAGATTTACCACCCTCTGGCTAAAGAAATGTATCCTTGTCTCTGTTCTAAAAGGATGTCTTTCTATTCTGATGCTATGCTCTCTGTTCTTAGACTCTCCCACAATTGGAAACATCCTCTTCATGTCCACTCAGTATAGATATTTCAATATTTGGTAGCTTTCAATGAGATTCCCCCTCCCATTCTTCTACACTCCAGCCAGTACAAGCCCAAAGCCAGCAGATGTTAACTGTTTTATTTCCAGATCATTCTTGTAAACCTCCTCTGAACCCTCTCCAAAACCAGCACATCCCCTCTTAGATGCGGGCTTGAAAACTGCTCATAATACTCCAAATGTGGTCTAACCAATGCCTTATAAAGCCTCAGCAGTACATTCTTGCTTTTATATTTTAGTTCTCTGGAAGTGAATGCTACCATTGTATTTTAATTCCTTACCACCGACTGAACCTGCAAGTTAATGTTTAAGGAATCCTGTACTAGGACTCCCAAGTCCCTTTGCAGCTTAGAAAATATACCTTCTGCCAAAGTGCATGACCACACACTTCCCGACATGGTATTCCATCTGCGACTTTTTTGCCCATTCTCCTCATCTGTCCAAGTCCTTCTGCAGAGTCCCTGCTTCCTCAACACTACCAACCTTTACCTCAACCGCAGACGGTCAGAAAACCATGAATTCCATCATGTAGATCATGAAGGTAAAATAGTAAAATTAGTGGATCCAACACTGTCCCCTCAAGAACACCATTAGTCACTGGCAGCCATCCAGAGAAAGCTCCCTTTATTCCAACTCTTTGACTTCTGTCTGGATTTCTTACTTCTGTTGCTAATTCTGTGGTACTTCACCAGATTGGCACAGCATTTTAGGCACATCTGATACCTCGACACATTGAACCATCATAATGAAAGTGAACGATATTTTGAGATGTGAGACTCAGATTGAAGGATATTTTACTGCTCTAATAGTCCAAATACATCAGGGATGATTTATTTTATTTCTATATTCTAGTAGAACAGAAATTATGCTGGGATGATTCTATTCAACTATTAGGTTCCTGAACTACCATGGGCATATTCACTCTCCACAACACACTGAACTGATCACTAAACACAACCTATGTTTGGACTTGCCTTCAAGGACTCTACAACACATGTTCTCAGTATTATTTATTGACTTATTCATTATTGTTATTATTACTATTAGCTTCTTTTTGTTTTGCACAGTTTATCTTCTTTTGAACATTGGTTGCTTTTCAGCCATTGAGTGCAGTTTTTCATTGATTCTATAGCACTTCTTTGTTTTACTGTGAATGCCTGCAAGAAAATGAATCTTGGGGTAGAATTTAATGACATTTATGTACTTTGCTAATCAATTTACTTTGAAATGTAAGCTTTTATTAGACTGATCTCTGGAATATTAACTGAAATTAATGACTACCACGGTGTACTTGCTTGAGCTGTCTGTTTGAAAGCTCTGCCAATTCTCACACAGATTCCCATATGCTAGGGAGGAGGACTTTGGAGGGCTGCATGAGATGAACGTGTGTTGCCATGTCAGATTTCTAGTTTGTGCTGGCTGGTCTGACCTTTCCCAGTCCAAGGAATATGCTGGGGGCAGCCTGCAGATGCCACGCTTCCAGTGCCAATGTAGCATGCCCACAACTCACTAACCCTAACCATACACCTTTGGAACATGGGAGGAAAGCAGAGCACCAGGCAACACAAACTCCTCACAGACAGCAGTGGGAACTGATATCTGATCAGAGATTGCTGGCAACGTAAAGCGATGCACTGACCATTAAACTACCACGGCTGCCAGACCAGGTTAAAACAAAAAGTTTCCTTCTCTAACAGAGAGAAGTGAACCAGGTAGATTTTTATGACCAGTTTCATTAACTATCATTGATCCCAGCTTTTCGTTCCAGATTTTGCTTAATGATTTGAATTTGTTAGCTTCTTTGAAGAGATTTTAACTAATGTTTCTAGATCATTAAATCAAACCTCTGGATTTTCAGTCTTATTACATTATCACTGAGCTACACTACCCATTAGTAGTAAAAATAAAGGCAGCTCTAAAATGTGACTGTGTTCAGGTCATATGAAATATGAAACTAAATAATTTACCACCACTCCTCGTAAAGCACAATGCTTTATTCTCTGTACAACTGAGTGAAGTACAATTATTTAAATCTTGTTACTTGTTCCAATGGCTGGGTGTGAAACAGCTATACGTGCTCATCTCGAAGCAGTCTAGAAATCAACAAACAAACTGTATATCTGTATAACATAATAAAAGATATATAATTATTTTGCTTTGTTTTTATTTCAAAAATAAACTTTATTCATAATGAAAATATATACAAACACAAAAGAAAAACAGTCCATGGCTGTTTACATATATAGTGTTATTGGTTCTATATTAAGCAACAATGGTATGAAGAACACCAAGATTATTGTCACTCATATGGCCTCCTGGGGCAATACAGACTGCATTTGAAGGACTTCCACTCCAGAACCAGCCCCTAAATGTAGAGCGGCAGAAGGACCATAGACTGAAGCTTTTGTGAAAATCTTTGTGTTGGCCATGCTGAGTTTCAGTGAGTCCCTGAATAAGTAATCTTGCAGCCTGGAATGTGCCAGTTCCTTACAGACTGGAAATACCAGCAAATCTTGGGGAGGCCAAAGATCATCTTTCATTAGACTGACGATTTTCCAAAAGCACTTGATGTCCATCTCTGTGTATATCCCTGGGAACAGCTGGTAGTCAGAAAGTCCTCTATTATACGGCTACTTGGGATGAACCATGAGAAGGTCCCTTGCATTCCTCTCCACAACCTCTTTGACAATACATGGTCTGCAAAGAAGTGGGCGACTATTTCCTTGTAATTGCAGTCATTCCAAGGACGGCATGCATTGGAAGTAAGATTCTAGCTGTACAGGAAAAATCCAACTGAGGGACCTCCTCTCACTGCCAGCCAAACAAGGTTTTGGTGCTTATTGTTGAGTTTTAATGATGGTTCGGACAGTGTGCTTGGGAAACTACCCCACAGGATCCATCATACCTTTGTCCTGTAGGTCACCGCTTGATGGACTTGTGGCCCAATTTGTTTTCCTGTAAAAACTTTTCCATAAATAATAGCTAATGTGGTAATGTCCAGCTGACTAGGGCATTGTACAGCAATGGGCCCAGGCCCACCCTTCATAACACTGGGGAAAACTATTACCATAGCATATATTGACACTTGGTCCATGTATTTTGGATCTAAGCTCAGCCTGATGCAGCCACACACAAAGATGTCCACGGACAAGGGTGATGTTGGGTATTCTACTTCCCCAGTTATACACCAACTTGAACATCTATACATATCAGACTGATTCCATCCTGGATACCCAGATGAACTTGAAAATGGCTCCTTTGACTGTCAGGGCAGAGGACTGAGGAATGGCCCTTTCTTCTGTTCTTCCATTTGTTCGTATCTTCAGTTATGCTGTAGGTTTAATGTGGGTATGGGGCATGACACAATAGGCTAGATACTTCAATTATTTTTTGAGATACACTCATTTCCCTGTCGGCCCTCATTTGTACCAAGGATGATGAAGATGAAGAAGGCACACCTGTGAAAATCTGTAAGGAGCTTGAGGAGATTTGGTATGTCACCAAAGACTCGAGCAAATTCCAACAGATGTACTGTGGAGAACATTCTAACAGGCTGGATCACAGCCTGGTAAGGAGGTTCCAATGTGCATGACTGAAGGAGGCTGCAGAGGTCTGTAGACTCAACCAGCTTCCTCACCTTTGAAGACGTCTTCAAAAGGTGGTGTCTGAAGAAGGTAAAATCCATCATTAAGGACTCTCACCATCTGGGACCTGCCCACTGACCATTACTACCTTTGGGCTGTAGTACAGGAACCTGATGACCCACACTTAATGAGTCTGGAACAGCATCTTCCTCTGCATCATCAGATTTTTGAACAGTCCATGAAGACTACCTTATTATTTTTTGCACTATTTATTTATTTCATAATTTATAGTAATTTTCTCTCTGCACTGTATTGCTGCCATAAAGAAATGTCATATAAGACAGTGATAATATAGCTGATACTGATATTGAGATACTCTATTGAGAAATTATTAATGCTATTATTATTTTACTGCTGTAACATTAGATAATAATTCAGAATCAGAATCAGGTTTATTATCAACGGCATGTGTCATGAAATTTGTTAACTTAGCAGCAGCAGTTCAATGTAATGCATAATATAGAAGAAGAAAAAAATTAAATAATAATAATAATAAATAAGTAAATCAATTACAGTATACCTATATTGAATAGATTAAAATCATGCAAAAACAGAAATAATATAAGTGAGGTAGTAAATAATAAGTGAGGTAGTATTCTCAATCATTTTTAGAGATAATTACACCTGTGTGTAGTCTCTTTGATATAGGAATTGAAAATGTTCTGTAGAGGCCACTAGAATGGTTTTTTTTTGGGGGGGGGAAGCTTTGGTAATTGGGGAGACTTAAAATCTCAGCTGATCTTATTTTTCAAAATGCAGTGTTTCCATCAGTAAGAAGGATATGGTAAAATATAAAAAGTTAACTCAATCATAGTGTCAGTCAAATAGCATCCTGACTTGAGCACATCCTAGTGTTCTGGCATCATTGCAAAGTTTTAAAATATTCTGGAAATCCCAATCTAGCACCGTGGGAGAATTTCAATGAACAGACGTCAGAAGTAAAAGAACATGTCTTTCTGTTGTTTTCTGTTAGACAGCTAGGGATGGTTTCCTTGTCAGAAAATGTTACATGCTAAGACTGCATGAAATTACTTGAAGTGATCTCAGACAAGCAGCTAAAATGAATAGATAATTAATTTGCATTCCTTTTGACATATTATTTCAAATAGGTTGACGGGGGAACAATAGCGTTCAGCAATATGTAACAAAAAGGTAGGTAAGTTAAGTATTAGGCAATTTATATTTTCCCCAGGTGTATAATTTCAGAAAAGAAATGCCTATTAATGCAGTGACAAACACAAGGATACCTCAGATGTTGGAAATCCAAAGTAATGTGCACGAAATTCTGGAGGAACTACACAAGTCAGGCAGCATCTACGGGAAGGAATAAAGAGACGATGTTTTGGGCTGAGACCCTTCACCAGGACTGGAAAGGAAGAGGGGAATAAGCCAAAATAGGGTAATTGGGGGGGGGGGAGGGGCGGAGGGGAAGGAATACACACTAGAAGGTAGTAAGTGAAGCCAGGTGAGGTGGAAAGTGGTGCGTGGGGGAGGGGGATGAAGAGAGAAGCTGGGAGGTTATAGGTGGAGAAGGTAAAGGATGATGAAGAAGGAATCTGGCAGGAGAGGAGAGTGAATCATGGGAGAAAGGGAAGGAGGAGTGGTATGGTAGTGAGTTTTGACTTTCTTCAAACATTTTGAAGAGAACTAAATTAATTGCTACTTCTGGTTGAGATAATGGCTTGTATAAGGAATGTGAAATACGACTGCATTTTATTTTCAAGCCCATTGTTTTTTTTCTAGCTGGAGCTGAATTTTTTATGGAACCTTTACAAAGCCCAGGTATAATTGTTAGTATTAGAAAGGCAGCAGCTGCTGTAATTTATGGAATATGAAACTATCTTTAAGGAAATGCTTAAATTTGTCTTCTAGCTTCCGGAGAATATTATCTTTCTACTCAGAGCTTGAATACCTCCAAACCCTCAGAACGCATTGCACATCATTGGTGATAAACAAATGATTAGTTATAATTTAAGTACAGAGTGACAATTATGCCCTTACAGATGATTGGCTTAGATTTTAAAAATGTAATTTCATGCTGCTTGGTAGAGAAACAATCTGTATTTAAAACAAATTATAAAGTAGAGGTAGAAATTATAGGCTATGTGATATCACTGTCATGAATAATAAAGTCATGCATTGAAATATCTCACCAAATACTATCACAGAAAGAACTTGTGCCGCTGTTATGCAGGAAATGCTTTATAACTGATATAATTTTCATTCAGAATGCACAGCTTGCTCAAAGAGCTGAGCCCATTATACTTGTTAACATGATCTTATATGGCATATTACTGATGTAGCTGGATACTTGTAGTGAAAAATCCACATTTGTGTTGTTTGCTTTTACATCTCTATTTATCAAGCCTTGTGAGTGTATTTGTTTTTTATATTATCACACACTCTGAATTCCTGCGTTGTCACAGTCTTCACTTTATGCTTCTTAGCAATTTTTTCTTTCTCTGCTTACTTTCACATTATGGTGGTCTTGTAGTTTCACCGCAACTGGTTGTAAGACATCTGTGAAACTAATCAGTGTTGCGTCCTATTGTTTTCCAGAAAACATTTTGTTAATGAAATTTTCACATTCAGATCTGTGGTTCATGTGTTTATTCTTCTTGAGCCCTTGCCAACTTAGTGGTACAATGTGCACTCAGGAAATAAAATAAAATTCACCATTGAGTGATGCGCCTTTATTTCCTGTGGAGCATCAAGAAAACTCACCTCTGTCCCAGGATACTGATGGACTTTTACCACTGTACCATTGACAGCATACTCACCAACTGTGGTATGGCAATTGTCCCGTATCGGACTGCAAAGCACTCCAGCGTGTGGTGAAACCGCCCAGTGGATAATTGGCACCCAATTGCCCACCATTGAGAATATCTACCAATAACGCTGCCCGGGCAGGGCGAAAAGCATTATCAAGTATGCATCTCACCCTAACCATGGACTTTTTACTCTCCTCCCATCCGGTAGGCACTACAGGAGCCTCCACTCTTGTATCAGCAGGCACAGGAAGAGCTTCTTCCCTGAGGCTGTGACCCTGCTGAATCTCACATCACAGCGCCAAGCTGTATTGCACCCATATTGTACTGCCTCAGTACTTTTATATTTGTGTGCTGTAACACTTTTTATTCACTTATTTTGTAAATAACACTATTCTTTGCATTTCTGGTGAGATGCTAACTGCATTTCATTGGCTTTGTATCTGTACTCGGCACAATGACAATAAAGTTGCATCTAATCTAATGTGGTATATCTACACTTAACAGTATAATTCCTTACACAGTCTTGCTAAGTGACTTTGCTGGGGAATCATTTTGTTTTAGCGGGGTTCCTTGGTTACTGATCCTGTTGGATTGTGGCATCTTTAAAATTGGCTTGTATCTTCCTGCTACAATCAAAAAATGTGTCAAGTGCAAGAATGGGCCAGTGGGATTAACTTTATTGCTGTTCTTAACAGGCAGAATAAGTATTGTGCACTGAATTTAACTCCATTTCTGTGTAAGATCCTATGATTATCCAAAAGAGCCATTTACCTTGAGTGAATTGAGCTATTGGTTCGTGCAGGAAAGTCTGTGCTTTAAAACAACGACTCTTTTCTATAGATGTTGCCGGGCCTGCTGAGTTCCTCCAGCATTTTGTGTGTGTTACTTTGATTTACAGCATCTGCAGATTTTCTCTTGTTTGTGTTCCTGTTTTATATTTGCTGCCCATTTATAATTATGTGTATAGGTATTAGACCATAAGACAAAGGAGCAGAATTAGGCCGTTCAGCTCATCGAGTCTGCTCCGCCATTCCATCATGGCAAACTTATTATCCCTCTAAATCCCTTTCTCAACCACTGCTTTAAATATACCCAATTACATCCTTCTATTCTGAGGCTGTGCCCTCTGGTGCTAGATTCACCAACTAAAGGAAAAATACTCTCCACACCCACTATATCCGTGCTTTTGACTAATTGATAGATTAAAATGAGATCTTCCGTCAGTCTTCTAAACTACAGCAAGTACAGCCCCAGAGTCATCAAAAACTCTTCATACGTTAAACCTTTTCTCTCCAGGATCATTCTTGTGACACTCCTCTGGACTGTTTCCAATGCCACCACATTCTTTCTAATATAAGGTTCCCAAAGCTGCTCATAATACTCCAAGTGTGGTCTGACCAGTGCCTTATAAAGCCTCAGAATTACACCTTTCCTTTTATATTCTGGTCCTCTCTAATTGAATGCTAACATTGCTTTTGCCTTCCTCACTGCTGACTCAACCTGCAAGTTAACCTTTAGAGAATCCTATACGAGGACTCCCATTGCACTTCTGATATCTGAATTTTCTTCTTGTATAGAAAACACTCTATGCCTTTATTACTTCTAACAAAGTGCATAACCATACACTTCACTGCACTACATTCCACCTGCTACTACTATGGACATTCTTCTAACTAAAGTCCTTCTGTAGACCCCCGCTTCAACACTATCTGCCCCTCCACCTCATCCTTAATAGTGGACTCCAACATCTTTCCAACCACAGAAGTCAGGCTATCTGGCCTATGATTTCCTGTATTTTGCCTCCATCCCTTCTTAAAGAGTGCAGTGATATTTACAATTTTCCGTTTCTCTTGAACCATTCTAGAATCTAGTGATTCTTGAAAGATCATAACTAATGTCTCCACAATCTCTTCAGCAACCTTTTTCAGAACCTTGGGGTGCAGTCCTTCTGGTCTGGGTGACTTATCTACCTTCAGACTTTTCAGTTTCCCAAGCACCTTCTCCCTACTAATAATCCAATTAAGAATTGCTGTTCCCCTAGTGGTCTCAACCACAAAATCTCTCTTGTAGACGTTCTAGAAATTCCCTCTCTTAGGATCCAACACCAACTTGATTTTCCCAATCTATCTGTATATTGAAAACCCGATGACAATTGTGACATTGCCCTTATTACATGTCTTTTCTACCTCCCGGTGTAATTTGTACCCAACTTTCTGGCTACTGTTCAGAGAGCTGTATATAACTCCCATCAAGGTCTTTTTATCCTTGCAGTTTCTTAACTCTACCCACAAGGAGTCTACATCATCTGATCCTTTGTCACCCCTTTCTAAGGATTTGATTTTAATTTTTACCTACAGGACTACCCCAACCCCTCTGCCTGCCTGCCTGTCCTTTCATTACAACATGTATCCATAAGAACATAAGATCTAGGAGCAGAATTAGGCCATTTGGCCCATTGAGTCTGCTCCGCCATTTCATTATGGCTGATCCAATTTTCCTGTCAGCCCCGATCTCTTGCCTTCTCCCTGTATCCTTCATGCTCTGACCAGTCAAGAATTTATCAGCCTCTACCTTAAATATTCATAAAGTCATGGCCTCCACAGCTGCTTGTGGCAAAGAATTCTACAGATTCACCACTCTAGTTAAAGGAATTCCTCCTAATCTCCATTTTAAAAGGACACCCCTCTGTTCTGAGGCTGTGTCCCCTGGTCTTAAACTCTACCACCATTGGAAATATCCTCTGCACATTGACTCTATCAAGGCCTTTCACCGTTCAATAGGTTTCAATAAAATCATCCCTCAATCTTTTGAATTCTAGTGAGTACAGGCCCAGAGCCATCAATGTTCTTCATATGACAAGCTATTCAATTCGCGAATCACCTCCTTTGAACCTTCTCCAGTTTCAGCACATCCTTTCTAAGATAAGGGGCCCAGAACCGCTCACAATACTCCAAGTGAGGCCTCACAAGTGCTTTATAAAGTCTCAACATTACCTCCTTGCATCCTTGGATGTTAAGCTCCCAAAAATGATTTTCATTCAGCCACGACTCAGTAATGCCCAGAATGTCATACCTGCTGAATTTCAACTGTGCTGCAAAATCATCACCCCTGTATTCGTTACCCTTTTTGAGTTGACTCTCATGTTACTGTAAGATAAATTCTTAATCCTTTCTAAACTTTTTTTTCTTTATTCTGCAAACTTCCATAACCTCTCCTGCAATCTCCTTTCCTTTTATTTTTTCCTCGGTTTTTCAAACTGGTGCACCTTCTATATACAGTAGCTTAGGGACTCACTTAAGCACAACCTACTGACTGCAATTTTGTATTTTCATCTGTTTATCTTTCCTCACCATCTCACTACAGGTTGCATCTACTTGTTTACCAGCTACCCCATCATTTGCCCTGTCATTCCGCACTGACATGGTATCGACCGTGACTTGTGAGGCACCCTTCTTATCGATTACACTGCCAATTTTCTTTTCCAGAGTAGAGCTAGACTTTCTATAGCCATAGTACTGATTTTCCTAGCTGGAAATAACTATCCAGTTTGATTAGTAGTGTAATGGAAGCAGTTATAGACTTCTCAAAAATAGAAAATTTGCTTCATTATCTAGTGTCTGTGTTTTGTGAAAATTAACTGGCTTTAGTCTTCTTTGCAGTCTTTGATACATGATTTAGAAACAGTTCATGAACTTGATGTAAACCTGAGTTCAGCATGAATAAACCACAATAATACCAGGTTTATTGGGTTTATATGACCTAGCAGAGGAATGTTACAGTGTTAGTTCTCTGGCACCGAGTCTGGCTCTATGACTCAGAAGGGCAGGGGAGAGAAGAGGCAAGTTATGGTGATAGATTGGATTTGTTAGTTAGGGGAACAGACACGAGGTTCTGTGGATGAGAACAAGATTCTCAGATGGGATGTTGCCTCCCAAGTGCCAGGGTCTGGGGCAACTTGGATCGAGTCCTCAACATTCTTAAGTGAGAGTGTGAGCAGCCAGAGGTCGTGTCCATGTTGGTACCAATGACAGAAGTACAAAGAGGGAAGAGGTTCTGCAAAGTGAGTTCAGGAAGTTAGATGCTAAGTCGAAGGACAGGACCTCCAAGGTTGTGATCTCAGGATTGCTATCCATGCCATGTGCTAGTGAGGCCAGAAATGAAAAGATCATGCACCTTAACATGGCTAATGAGTTGGTGTAGGAAGGAGAGCTTCAAGTTTTTGAATCATTAGGCTCTCTTCCAGGGAAGATGGGACCTATGCGGAAGAGATGGTTTGCACCTGAATTAGAAGGGGACTAATATCTTAGTGGGAAGGATTACTAGTAGTACATGGGGTAGGGTGAGGTTTTTAAATTAGAGTATTAGGGGGAATGCCAGAACAGAGAGTGGAGTGGTTGTGGAGACAATTGTTAAGACAAAGTCATGAATAAAAAGGTTGAGCTTGGTGGTACTAATGTTATGAGTTGTGTATATTTCAAAGCAAGAAATATTGTAGGAAAGGCAGAAGAACTCAGAACATTGATAAACACATGGAATTATGATATTGTAGCCATTACTGAGACTTGGTTGCAGGAGAATCAGGACTGGCAGCTCATTATTCCGGGGTTATGTTGTTATATACGCGATAGAGTGTGAGGGATTAAAGCGGGAGAGGTGGCATTTGTAGTCAGGGAAAATGTCACAGCAATGCTCAGACAGGGCAGACCGGAGAACTCATCTGAGGCTCATGTGAGGCTTTATGGGTAGAACTGAGGCTATATTATCGACCACACAACAGTCTGTGGGATTTAGAAGACCAAATTTATAGAGAGATTGCAAACTGTTGCGAGAAACATAAGGTTGTGATAGTAGGTGATGTTAACTTTCTACATATTGACTGGGAATCCCAAACTGTAAAAGGAATAGAAGGGATAGAATTTGTCAAATGTGTTCAGGAAAGTTTTATTAATCAGTACATAGAAGTCCCAATGAGAGAGTGTACAATACTTATCTCCTACTTATGAATGAGACAGGGCAAGTGACAGAAGTTTGTGCAGGGGAACACCTTGCATCTAGTGATCATAATGCCATTAGTTTTGACAATCATGGAAGAGGATAGGTCTGGTCTGTGGGTTGAGATTCTAAATTGGATAAAGGCCAATGTTGATGGTATTAAGAATTATCTAATGAATGTGGATTGGGATGGACTTTATTCTGGCGAAGGTGTACTTGGTAAGTGGGAAGCCTTTAAAAGTGAAATTTTGAGGGTACAAAACTCGTATTTGCCTGTCAGAATAAAAGGCAAGGACAACAGGTTTAGGAAACCTTGTTTTTTGAGAGATATCGAGGACCTGATTAAGAAAAGAAAGGAGGTGCATGGTAGCTATAGGCATACAAACACAAATGATGAACTTGAAGAATATAAGACTTCAGAAAGAAATCAGGATGGCTAAAAGAAGGAATGAGGTTGCTCTAGCAGGCAAGATGAGGGAGAATCCTAAGGGCTCCTCCAGATATATTGAGCCCTAGGAAAGCCAGGGACAAAATTGGTCCTCTGGAAGGTCAGAATGATAATCTATGTGTGGAGCCAAAAGAGAAGCAAAGAGAAGAGAAAAGAAATCTTAAACAGATTTTCTTCATTTTTATTTATATGGGAGATGGACACCAAGTCTACAAGTGAGGCAAAGCAGCAATGAAGTCATGAACCCTGTGCGGATTACAGAAGAGGGGGTGTTTGCTGTCATTAGACACCAGGGTAGATAAATCCCCAGGGCCTGACAGTGTTTTCCCTCAGACCCTGTGGAAGCCAAGTGTAGAAATTGCAGGGGCTCTATCAGAGCTAATTAAAGCATACTTAGCGATGAGTGAGGTCCCTGATGATTGAAGTTTAGCTAATGTTGTTACTCTGTTGCAGAAAGGCTCTAAGAATAAAACCGGAAGTTATGGGCTAGTAAGCCTGACTTTGGTACATAAGATAATAAAAAATAGGAACAGGAGTAGGCCACCTGCTCCACCATTCAATAAGATCATGGCTGATCGGACTATGGACTCATCTCCACCTACCTGCCTTTTGACCATAACCCTTAATTCCCATACTATGCAAAAATCTATCCAACCTTGTCTTAAATATATTTACTGAGGTAGCCTCCGCTGCTTCATTGGACAGAGAATTCCGCAGATTCACCACTCTCTGGGAAAAGCAGTTTCTCCTCATCTCCATCCTAAATCTACTCCCCAGAATCTTGAGGCTATGCCCCCTAGTTCTAGTCTCACCTACCTATGGAAAGAATTTTTTTACCTCTATCTTATCTATCTCTTTCATAATTTTATATGTTTCTCTAAGATCTCCCCTCATTCTTCTGAATTCCAGCGAGTACAGTCCCAGGCAATTCAATCTCTCCTTATCATCTAACCCCCTCATCTCTGGAATCAACTTGGTGAACCTCCTCTACACCGCCTCCAAAGCTACAATATCCTTCCTCAAGTAAGGATACCAGAACTTCAGGCAGTACTCCAGGTGTGGCCTCACCAGTACCCTGTAGTGTTGTAGCATAACCTCCCTGCTCTTAAATTAAGTCCTTCTAGCAATGAAGGCCAGCATTCCATTTGCCTTCTTGATAGCCTGCTGCACCTCAAACCAACCTTTTGTGCACTCCCAAGTCTCTGCACAGCAGCAGGTGAAAGAAGTGCAATATGTAGTACCATAAACTATTCAGAAGATATTCAGAAGAATAAACTATTCAGACAATGGCACATTTTACACAGGTGCCATCTTGACCAGAAGTTTCACTTTTAACTGGTCGATAGTTTCCTTTCTTCTGCCTCTCTCCCTTCTTGAAGTGTGGAGTGACATTTGCAATTTTCCAGTCTTGTGGAACCATTCCAGGATCTAGTGATTCTTGAAAAATCATTACGAATGCCACCACAATCTCTACAGCCACCTCTTTCAGAACCCTGGAGTGTATATCATCTGGTCCAGGTGATATCTATCTCCAGATCTTTCCGTTTCCCAAGAACCTTCTCTCTAGTAATATTAACTACACACACTTCATGCCCCCAACACCTGGAACTTCCACATACTGCTTGTGTCTTCCACAGTGAAGACTGATGCAAAATACTTATTCAGTTTGTCTGCCATTTCCTTGGCCCCCATTATTACCTCTCCAGCATCATCTTCCAGTGGTCCAACATCCACTCTCGCCTCTCTTTTACACTTCATGTATCTGAAGAAACTTTTGGGATCCTCTTTAATATTACTGGCTAGCTTACTTTCATATTCCATCTTTGCCTTAATGTCTTTTTCACTTGCCTTCTGTTGGTTTTTAAAAGCTTCCTAATCCTCTAACTTCCCACTAATTTTTGTTCTATTATATGCTGTCTGTCTTTTATGTTGGCTTTGACTTTGTTTGCCATGGTTGCATCATCTTGTGCTTAAGTATACTTTCTCCTCTCTGGGATGTATATATGCAGTGCCTTCTGAATTGCTTCCAGAAATTCCAGCATTGCGGCTCTACCGTCATCCTTGCCAGTGTTCTTTTCTAATCAATTTTGGCCAACTCCTCTCTCACATAATGTAATGTTATTCACTTTACTCCACTGTTATACTGATACATCTGACCTTAGCTTCTCCTTCTCAAATGTCAAGGTGAATTTGATCATACTATGATCAATTTCCCTTAAGGGTTCTTTTACCTTAAGCTCTCTAATCAATTCTGGTTCATTGTACAACACCCAGTCCAGAATAGCTGACTTCCTAGTGGGCTCGATCACAAACTGCTCTAAAAAGCCATCTTGTAGGCATTCCTTTCTAAATTCCCCTTCTTGGAATCCTGCACCAGTCTGATGTTCCCAATCTACCTGCATATTGAAATCCCCCATGATAAACGTAACATTGCCCTTTTGGCATGCATTTTCTATCTCTTGTTGTAATTTGTAGTCCACTTCCTTACTACTGTTTGGGGGTTTGTATACAATTCCCATCAGGCTCTTTTTACCCTTGCAGTTCCTTAGCTCTATCCACAACGATTCAACACCTTCTGACTTTATTTTTATTTCCTTCTAATGATTTGATTTCATTTTTTTACGAAGACAGCAATGCCACCCCCTCTGCCTTCCTGCCTGTCCTTTCAATACAACTGTACTTTTTGACATTAAGCTCCTGATTATTATCTTCTTGATTCAGTGATGCCTGCAACATCATACCTGCCATTTCTGCAACTGTGCTACAAGTTCATCTACCTTATTCTGTAAATCGCACACATTTAAATATAACACCTTCTGTCCTGAATTCACCCTTTTCGATTTTGTCTGCCTTTACCTTGCAACTCATCCTGTAGACTGTAATTTTTCCCTATCAACAGCCTCTACTCACGACACATCGCCTCTGTTTGTAAACCATCTTCAGCACTATCTTCCGCCTTTCCTATTGAATTTCTTGCATTGAAATACAAGCAGTTCAGGACACTACTCACAGCATGCTTAAACTTTCGGTTCCCAAGTTTGCCTGAGATTTTACCAACAACTGCCTTTGCAACCTCTCCACTAACTGTTCTGGCACTCTTTTTCCCTTTCTTCTGCAGCTCTATTTTAAACCCCAGAGTGCAACATTAACAAACTTTCCTGTTTGGGTATTAGTCCCCCTGCTGTTCAGGTGCAAACCATTCCATCTGTACAGGTCCCACCTTCCCTGGAAGAGAACCCAATGATCCAAAAATACTATGCCCTCCTTCTTACACTAGCACGTAGCATGGGTAGCAATCCTGAGATCACAACCCTGGAAGTCCTGCCCTTTAACTTAGCACCTAACTCCCTGAACTCCCTTTGCAGAACCTCATCACTCATCCTACCCATATCATTGGTACCTACATGGACCATGACTTCTGGCTGTTCACCCACCCACTTAAAAACACTGAGGACTCCATCTGAGGTGTCCCAGACCCTTGCACCCAGGAGGCAATATTCCATCTGGGAATCTTGTTCTTTCCTACAGAGTCTCCTGTTCATTATCCTAACTAACGAATCCCCTATTACCATAGTATGCCTATTCTCCTCCCCTTCTGAGTTGCAAAGTCAGTCTTAGTGCCAGAGACTCAACCATTGCTGCTTTCCTCTATTAGGTCAACCCACATCATCCACCTCCCAACGGTATCCAAAGTGATGCACCTGTTGTTGACGGGGATGGCCACAAGGATACTCTGCACTGGCTCCTTACCACTCTTCCCATTCCTGACTGTCACCCAGTCTCCTGTCTCCTGCACTTTGGGTGTAACTACCTCTCTATATGCCCTATCTATCACCCCTCAGCCTCCCAAATGATCTGGAGTTCATCCAGTTCCAGCTCCAACTCCTTAATGCAGATTCTTAGAAGCTTCTCGCTGTTGGTTGTCAAGGACACTGGAGGTCTGCCTGCCTTCCCACATCCTACAAGACGAGCATTTGGCTATCCTGCTTGACATCTCTACTGTCCCAGCTGGTCAAGAAGGTTCAGTGTTTAAGGTGAGGTTGTCAATTGGATTAGATGTTGGCTTTGTGGGAGAAGCCAGAGAGTGGTTGTAGATGGCTGGCTCTCTGACTGAAGGCCTGTGACTAGTGATGTGCCATAGCAACTGGTGCTGGGCCTGTTGTTGTTTGTCATCTGTTTCAGCGATCTGGTTGATAATGTGGTAAACTGGATCAGCAAATTTGTGGATGACAGCAAAATTAGATGTGTAGTGGACAACAAGGAAGACTATGAAAACTTGCAGTTGGATGTGAACCAGCTGGAAAAATGGGCTGAAAAATGGCAGATGGAATTGAATGCAGATAAGTGTGAGGTGTTGCACTTTGGTAGGACCAACCAGGGTTGTGCCCTTCTGTTCACTTATAAAATGAGTGATAAGGCACTGAGGAGTGTGGTAGAACAAAGGGATCTGGGAATGCAGGTCATGATTCCTTGAAAGGGCTGTCACAGTTAAATAGCACTGTAAAGACTGCATTTGTCACTTTGACCTTCATAAATCAAAGTACTGAGTATAAGAGATGGGATGTTATGTTGAAATTGCATAAGACATCAGTGAGGCCTGACTTGGAGCATTGTGTGCAGTTTTGGTCACCAAATTACAGGAAAAATGTAAATAAGTTTGGAAGAGTACCAAGAAAATTTACAAGGATGTTACCAGGACTAGAGGACCTGAGTTATAAGGAAAGATTGAATAGGTTAGAAATTTATTCTTCGGAACTTTGAAGATTGCAGGGAGATTTGAGGGAGTATACAAAAAATTATGAGGGGTATACATAGAGTAAATGCAAACAGACTGTTTTCACTGAGGTTGGTGAGACTACAACTAGAGGTCATGGGTTAAGGGTGAAAGGTGAAATGTTTAAGGAGAACACGTGGGGAAACATCTTCACTCAGAAGGTGGTTAGAGTGTGGAATGATCTGCTAGGACAAGTGATGGGTGTGATTTCGATTTCAACATTTAAGAGAACTTTGGATAGGTACATGGATAGGAGGGGTATGGAAGGATGTTCTGTGTGTAGGTCAATGGGACTAGGCAGTTTAAATGGTTTGGCGTGGACTACATTGGCTGAAGGGTTTGTTTATGTGCTGTACTTCTCTATGACTCTATAAGAAAAAAACATTTAGTGAGATCAGTTATGGCTAATGAACGAGAACTAATTTTGATTACTGTAAGCTAGTGACTGGAGCCCATCAATAATAGTGTAGATTTCTGGAGGGAAGTATTTTTTGAGCTAATCACATCCAAATTCTCCATTATTGCATATAATTATTTTCTCCTTATTGCATATCCTGGAACAAGGCTGTTACTGATGATTGTTTATCGTTGAACAGGCAGCCCTTTCCAACATAGTTTTCAAGTCCTCAGATAATCTGATATCCAATGGAAAATGGACAAATATTCTGCCTTGAACTTGGAAGTGATAGGAAGCACCCAGACAATGCCTAAAGCAAAATTCTATGATGTTCTTTGACACATGATCACTGAACTTCCGTCATCAACATTTTGGTAGTGATGATGTAGATTCCAGAATGTAAGACTCAAGATATTTTGTGACAATCACTAGCCGTCTAACACCTCAAAGCCCTTGACTAATCACAAAGTTTACACCAGGAGCATGGGGTGGGGATGTAGCTGCAGTTTAATTCAATGATCTCAGTGCCATCCATAACAGCTCCATGTTGGTCACAACTCTTCCCACCATCAAGAACATTTTCAAGAGGTGGTGCCTCAGGATGGCAGTATCCATCACTGAGGATCTACATGACCTGGTGCATGCCTTCTTTCCATTAGTGCCACTGGAGAGGAAGGACCCAAGCCTGAAGACCCACGCTCAATGTTTTAGGAACATCATCCACCCCTCCACACCCATCAATAGATTTCTGAATGGTCCATGAACGCTACTTCATTATTTTTTGCACTATTTATTTTGTAATTTATAGTCTGTATTTACCCTATATTACTACTGCAAAACAACACATTCCCCATCATAGATGTCAGTGATAATAAACCTGATTCTGATTCTCAACAGGTTCATAAAGGTTGTTATAGCCAGGGGTGGTAATGGGGACAAGCTCCCACTACCATTAAATGCTCCTGGTAGTGTGCGCCTTAAATAGCCTCTGACAACCTGGTCCAGCTCCTGGCCTTCATGTCTGGCTTAGCTACTAAGCCCGGTGGGATCATTTCTGTTGACAGGAGAAGGGGGAAAGGTGGGTTACTGTGCCTTAAAACCAGTCGCTTAGGGCAGATGGGGTTCATCAACCGTGGATGGCAGCTCATCTAGGAGAAGGAAAACTCTGATCTCAAACCCCTGCTGCTTTGTGGTTATACCCACTCACGGGGAAGGCTTTGGGAATAAACCCAGAGGGAAAAATCCGAACAAGAGAAAGCCTGCAGATGTTGGAAATCCAAGCAACACACACAAAATGCTGGAGGAACTCAGTAGGCCAGGCAGCACCTATGGAAATAAGTACAGTTGTCATTTCAGGCCAAGACCCAAAATATTGACTGTACTTTTGTTCTATAGATGCTGCCTGGCCTGCTGAATTCCTCCAGCATTTTGTGTGGGAAAAATCCAGAGCTGGAGTCCCTAAGGTAGTCCTACACTGAGTTCAATGCAGATTGCCAGCTCCTGCAACATTGCTGATGCCAAACTGTATTGGTCTCTGCCGTTCCTTTGGATTCAGCAGATGTGTGGAGAGATGGAGCTTGTTGCATGGTCAACAGTTTGCTCTCTATATTGTTCTGCCCAGGCTTATGTACCAATACAGCTAGGCTGCGACATCCAAGGTAGACCCTGACCAGTGGAGGCCTCATCATCATCGATTCTCAGTAATTATTTGTTCATCACATTTGGTTTGGACTCTGTCACCATTGCTGATGAATGCAATCACTGTAATTTACAAAACAGTTTGCTACAAATCAGTCAGCTTACTTCGATTCTACTTTTGCTGTGAATTGTAGCACTATGTTGGAAAGGGCTGCCTGTTGTGAAATGTCATCAGCTTCAAGTTCTCATAAAAGGTGGTCAATTTAAAATATTAACGCTGTTTCACTGCCTGTTGTTTTGTACCTAATCTACCAATTACAACAACAGAACTTAACTAAAAAGGCAATACGGGGAGAAAAAATGAGGTACAAACGCAAGCTAGCCAGGAATATAAAGGAGGATAGCAAAAGCTTTTTTAGGTATGTGAAGAGAGAGAAGATAGTTAAGAACAATGTTGGGCCCTTGAAGAATGAATTGGGTGAAATTGTTGTGGGAAACAGAGCAAAGGCAGAAGAATTTAATAAGTACTTTAGATCTGTCTTCACTAGGGAAGACACAAACAATCTCCCAGATGTATGGATGGGCCAAGGACATAGGGTAACAGAGGAAATGAAACAGATTGACATTAGGAAGGAAACAGTGATGAGTAGACTGATGGGAATGAAGGCTAACAAATCCCCAGGTCCAGATGGTCTGCATCCTCAGGTACTAAAGGAGGTGGCTCTGGAAATTGTGGATGCATTGGTAATCATTTTCCAATGTTCCTTAGATTCAGCATCAGTTCCTGAGGATTGGAGAATGGCTAATCTTATCCCACTTTTTAAGAAAGGAGGGAGGGAGAAAACAGAGAACTATCGTCCTGTCAGCCTAACATCAGTAGTGGGGAAGATGCTAGAGTCCATTATTAAGGATGAAATAGTGGCATATCTGGATAGCAGTGATAGGATCGGGTCGAGCCAGCATGGATTTACCAAGGGCAAATCATGCTTGACTAATCTATTGGAGTTTTTCGAGGATGTAACCAAGAAGTTAGACAAGGGAGATCCAGTGGATATAGTGTACCTCGATTTTCAGAAGGCATTTGATAAGGTCCCACATAGGAGATTGATGGGTAAAATCAGAGCTCATGGCAATGGGGGGAAGATATTGACATGGATAGAAAACTGGTTGGCAGATAGAAAGCAAAGGGTAGTGGTGAATGGGTGTTTCTCGGAATGGCAGGTGGTGACTAGTGGGGTGCCACAGGGCTCGGTATTGGGACCACAGCTGTTTATGATTTACATCAACGATTTAGATGAAGGCATTGAGAATAACATCAGCAAGTTTGCTGATGATACTAAGCTGGGTGGCAGTGTAACATGTGATGAGGATGTTAGAAGAATTCAGGGTGACTTGGATAGGCTGGGTGAGTGGGCAGATACTTGGCAGATGACGTTTAATGTGAATAAGTGTGAGGTTATCCACTTTGGGAGTAAGAATAGGAAGGCAGATTATTATCTGAATGGTGTAGAGTTAGGTAAGGGAGAAATACAAAGAGATTTAGGAGTCCTCGTTCATTAGTCACTGAAGGTGAATGAGCAAGTGCAGCAGGCAGTGAAGAAGGCTAATGGAATGTTGGCCTTTATTACAAAGGGAATTGAGTACAAGAGCAAGGAAATCCTTTTGCATTTGTACAGGGCCCTGGTGAGACCACACCTGGAGTATTGTGTACAGTTTTGGTCTCCAGGGTTAAGGAAGGACATCCTGGCTGTAGATTCACAAGGTTAATTCTGGACTGTCTTACACAGAGAGGTTAAAGAGACTGGGCTTGTACATGCTGGAATTAAGGAGATTGAGAGGGGATCTGATTGCAACATATAAGATTATTAAGGGATTGGACAAGATAGAGGCAGGAAATATGTTCCAGATGCTGGGAGAGTCCAGTACCAGAGGGCATGGTTTGAGAATAAGGGGTAGGTCATTTAGGACAGAGTTAAGGAAAAACTTCTTCTCCCAGAGAGTTGTGGGGGTCTGGAATGCACTGCCTCAGCAGGCAGTGGAGGCCAATTCTCTGGATGCTTTCAAGAAGGAGCTAGATAGGTATCTTATGGATAGGGGAATCAAGGGATTATGGGGACAAGGCAGGAACCGGGTATTGATAGTAGATGATCAGCCATGATCTCAGAATGGTGGTGCAGGCTCGAAGGGCTGAATGGTCTACTTCTGCACCTATTGTCTATTGTCTATAATTATTTCCAGCATTTTCTGTTGTTTCAGATTTCCTGCGTTTATATGCATCCTGAGAAGTGCTTGATGTTTCAGGGTCTATCCATATATATATATGGCTGACAGGCACTGCGGATTGTTTTAAACTGAAGATATCTTGCCGTCAAACCAGTGAATGATGTGTTCTGGTTAAAAGTGAATTGTAGCAGGAAATTCCAACTGGTATATATGTTGGGATTGATGAAAGATTTGTAAGTGCATTGTTTACTTCCTTTGACTTTGAAAGATCATGTCATTCAACAAAATTGCAGTGTTGCCCATTGTCTAAGGATAAGCGATGAAATGACTGTGTAGAACTGTTCTTGAATTTCCCCTTTGATCTGCCTTCCAGTATAATTAGTGAAGGTATGCCTAGTATACTAGGAGACTATGATCAGGACTTTCTTGGATTTTGACCTGAATGAAGTAAAATGACAATATATTTCTAGATCAGAATGTGTGTAATTTAGAATGGCATTCACTTTCTATAAATCATTTTGAGTGTGTGGTTGCTCTCTATTTGCCTGGATGAGTACAGCTACAACAACACGTAAAAAAGCTACACATCCCAAGACATGATTGGCACCTTCTCCATCACCCTAAGCATTTACTCCCACCTGTGTCCTATGGCTGCAGTGAGTATCCTTTGGATATGCACTGTATGCACTGTAGGATTATATACCCAGCCTAATCCATCAGCATGTTCCATGCCCCCAAGGACAGGAAGAACCATACACCACTCCTTTCACGTCACACATCGTTCTGATTTGAAACAAAAATCATTGCTTCATCAAAAATCACAGGAATTCTCTACCCCATAACATTGCAGAAATACTTTTCCTAAGAACTGCCAATTCTAGAAGGTAGCCCACTACCACCTCCTTGAGGACAGTAATAAGTAGGCCATAAATGGTGGCTATACCAGCAGCAGTTGTGTTCTGTAAAATATATTAAATAAATACTTTGCTTAGATTTATTTGGTCCTTTTGAACTAAAAGAGGTCATGTGCTTGGAAGGGATTGCTGAATAAAGAGTTGAGTGTAGTTTATCTCGTATGTGGTGTTTGTTACATAAGAAATAGGAGCAAGAGTCGGCCATCTGGTTCGTTGAGTCTGCTCCACCATTCAATAAGATCATGGCTGATCTGGTCATCTCTACCTACCTGCCTTTTCCCCATAACCCTTAATTCCCCTACTATGCAAAAATCTATCCAACCTTGTCTTAAATATACAGTATTTACTGAGCTAGCCTCCATTGTTTCATTGGGCAGAGATACTGATGGATTGGTGATGGAAGGGAGGAATATTCAGGGAGGTGAAGGGAATGACAACAAGCGGACTCTTTTGACCTGGATTATGTCCACCTTCTTTATTTGTTTGAGCTGCACTCCTTCAAACAAAGGTACACTATTGCCTCCCGTACTTTTGTGCCTCATTGGTGACATATAGATTTTGAGAGCACGTGATTTTGGTCAAAGACAATTTTGTAAAATCCTGGTTAAGGATTCAATGTCCAGATTTAGATTCTCACCTTTTGGAAATGTTCATTACCTGAAAGTTCCTGGACTGGCTGCAGAGGAGAACTGGCTCCATGCCTGCAGGCCTACTTTTGGAAACACTGAGGTTCATGTTCACTGTGTTATTTGTTTACTTTTTATTGTTTGTACGTATTGTTCTTTTTTCCCACACGTTGGGCGTTTGAAAGCCTTTGTTGTGTGTTTTTTTTTTCCGTGAGTTGGGTTCTATTGTGTTTTTTTATGGGTATTGTGTTTCTATGAGGTTGTACGGTATGTGGTATCCAAACATGTATTTGAACTTTTGAACTTCAGTGTTATTTACCTTTCCCAAATGCAGATGAATATTGTTCAGGCCCTGCAGCATCAAGTCAAGTCAAGTCATTTTTATTGTCATTTCAACCATAACTGTTGGTACAGTACAAAGTAAAAATGAGACAATGTTTTTCAGGACCATGGTGTTACATGACACAGTACAAAAACTAGACTGAACTACGTAAAAAAAAAAACACAGTAAAAAGAAACTACACTAGACTACAGACCTACCCAGGACTGCATAAAGTGCACAAAACAGTGCAGGCATTACAATAGATAATAAACAAGACAATAGGGCAGTAAGTTGGTATCAGTCCAGACTCTGGGTATTGAGGAGTCTGATAGCTTGGGGGAAGAAACTGTTACATAGTCTGGTTGTGAGTATGTAGGTGCAAACAGTATTATGAATGGAATTAACAACATGAAATCATCAGTTAGCTTCCACACTGATCTTAAGGCAGAGAGGTAATGGGTGAAGTAATTAAAAAATATTTATTTGGTACTTTTAGGCTCCTCAGATGACCTGACTTAAAAGATGTGATTTTTTTTTTCATATTTTGGCAGCAGTACAGTTCAAAGACAAAAAGTTACTATAAATTACACAACAGATAAATAATGCAGAAAGGAAGAATGACATAGGTTTATAAACCATTCAGAAATCTGATGGTGAATGAAAAAAATCTGTTTCTGAACCGTTGCGTGTGGATGCTCAGGTCCTGTTATCCATCCCCAATGGTAGTAATGAAAAAAAGGCACGTCCTGAATGATGGGGTTCCTTTTGAGTTATAGAACAGTAAAGCACAAAACCAGGCCCTTTGGCCCATCTAGTCCATGCTGAACCACTTAAACTCCCATTGACCTGCACTTGGACTATAGCCAATAATACCCCTACTATCCATGTGCCTACGAAAACTTCTCTTAAAAGTTGAAATCGAGATTGCATGCACCACTTGCACTGGCCGCTCATTCCACACTCTCACAACCTTATGAGAGAAGAAGTTTCCTCTTAATCTTTTCACCTTTTACCCTTAAACCATGACCTCTAGTTGTCGTCCCACCCAACCTCAGTGGAAAAAGCCTGCTTGCACTTACCTTATCTATACCTCTCATAATTTTATATGCCTCTATCAAATCTCCCTTGAGCCTTCAATTTTCCAAGGAATAAGTTCTTAACCTATTCAATCTTTCCTTATAGCTCAGCTCTTCCTGTCATGGCAACACACTTGTAAATTTTCCCTGTACCCTTTCAACCTTATTTACATCTTTCCTGTAGGTAGGTGACCAGAACAGCACACAATACTCCAAATTAGGCCTCGCTAACATCTTATACAACTTCAAGATAAAATTCTATCTTCTGTACCCAATACTTTGATTTATGAAGGCTGGATAGATGCTGCCTTTTTGAGGCACTGATTTTTGAAGATGCCCTTGGTGGGGGGGAGGTTTGCACCCATAATGGAGCTGGCTGAGTCTACAACTCTCTGCAGCCTCTTGCAAGACTGAACAACATTCTCCTGGAACTGGGAGGGGCAAATTTCAATTGGAGCCTCCATACCAAGCTGTGATGCAATCATTCAGTATGCTCTCCACTCTACAGTGGTAGAAATCTATAAGAGTGTTAGGTGACCTGCATCAGTATTCTGGGACTTAGATAATCTAACTTACCCACAGAAAATAATCATCCGTGTAAGATATGACTGCAGCCAGAAAGCAGAGTCTCCTGCCATTGGCTCAAGGTTTACCTGGGACCTTTGATGACAAACACTGCCTTGTTGTACAAACACTCATTCTCACCTCACTTTACTTCTAGAATTTAGTTCTATTGCTTGTTTTTGGATTAATGGCCCTTTCAGTTTCTTAAACTGAGCATTGTTGATCCATTTATTGGTTAGTATTGAATCATAGAAAAGTACGGCACAGAAACAGGCCTTTTGGCCCATCTAGTCCATGCCGAAACATTTAAACTGCCTGCTCCCATTGATCTGGACCAGGACCAGAGCCCGCCATACCCCTACCATCCATGTACCTACCCAAACTTCTCTTAATCATTGAAATCGAAATCGTGCCACACTCTTAGCGGCCCTCTGAGAAAAGAAATTTCCCCTCATGTTCCCCTTAAACGTTTCACCTTTCACCCTTAACACATGACCTGTGGTTGTAGTCCCTCCCAACCTCAGTGGAAAAAGCCTGCTTGTATTTACCCCATCTTTACCCCTTCATAATTTTGTATACCTCTATCAAATCTTCTCTCAATCTCCTACATTCCCAGGAATAAAGTACTAACCCTGCTTAATAGCCCAATTACTAACTTCTTTCATCACCCTAGTAGTGTTTGAGAATACAAAGTTAAGGTGGTAGCCAGAATGAACTTCGTTTGCTTCTGTGAAGAGGGGATGACAGGACCATTTTCAGTATTTCCAATTAAACATTCCATTTCAATTTTTCACGCAGGGAGATTACGGTGTTGTACTTGTGCTGAAACAGTGTGCCTACTCCGGGAGCAGAGGTCTTCAATATCACAGCTGAGGAATTGTCGGGCCCCACAGCTTCTGCTGTGTCCAATGCACTCAGCTGTTCCTTGAGGTCACGTTGGGTGAATCACATTGACTGAAGGTTGGCACCTGTGTTTGTGTAGCCTTTTGCAGGAGGATAACTCATCCAGTTGCTTTGGATTCCTGTCTTGGCCACCACTATCAACATTTCAGGGCTATGTAACAAGTTTCCATTGAATTAGAGGAGAGTGAGAGTGGATTCAATCAAAACATTTAAGATCCGGAACAACACAGTACGCAAGATCTTGTCAAAGAATCGAGAATCACAGGTCATTGTTTAAAACCAGGGGATGTTCATTTAAGAGAGAGCTGAGCCATTTTTTTTTCAAATAGTCCTCTGGGTCTTTGGAACTCTCCTCATCAAATGGTAACAGGAGTATTGTATTTGAGTATTTTTAAAACAGAGGTAAACAATTATTTGATAAGCAAGGGGTTAAACAGTTACCTCGGACAGGTGGGGCTCACCAGTCTTGGACAGCAGCCCGCCTAGGAGAAGGAAAACTCTTATTTTAAACCTCTGCTGCCTTGCGGCCAGACCCATCCATGGAAAAGGCTTTGGGAGTAATTTCCGAGGAAGAAATCCAGAGCCGGGGTCTCTAAGGCAGTTTGCTGTTGTTTACAATTTCACTCTGGCAACCTCCGTGATGACACTGGTGCCAAGCTGTATCGGCGATTGCCCTTCCCTTGGACTACATCAGTGACGTGGAGAGGGGGATCCCGCTGCATGGGCAACTGCCGGTTCTTCAAATCTTCCCACTCAGGCTTGCACCCTGGAGAGGACACAGTCCACCAGAGGCGCAAACCCATCATCCCCTGGGATCGATGACTACCTATTAAACAGTTACTGTGTGCAGGATTGAGGGTACAATCAGATCAGTTACCAATTCTGTCCAGCGAACACGTGTACCTGCCCATTTTTCTTAATCTTTCTGCCACTCAGTTTCCCGGTCACTAAGTTGCATTCAGTATTTTAGGTACTTAGGAAAATTCAAGGTAACCAGGCGGAGATAATATAGAGAAATTGGTTTTGATGCAGTTTTGAGGGGCTAGTTTTATTTCCTAATATGCATGTTTGTTTGATAGTTAAAACAATTGGAATTGTAGGATATACGACCCATATGTTCTGGTCATGTCCCACTTTACATAATTATTGGAAGGACATATTTACTACTATTTCCTCAATTTGGAATATAGATTTACAACCTCATTTTATTACTGCAATTTTTGGCATACCAAATGAAGATGGTAATCAGTTTTCCCCTTCAATCAGACGAATGATTGCTTTTGTAACATTAATGGCCAGAAGGTCTATATTACAAAATTGGAAAGAAGTAAATCCTCCTACCACATTTCAATGGCTTTCTCAAACTATTTCTTATCTGAGTTTGGAAAAAATTAGAAGCACTATTTTTGACTCATCAATTAAATTTGAAGAAACTTGGAGACCGTTTATTCGACATTTTCATATGAATTAATTTGGCCTTTTCCAGACCTTCTTTCTGCTTATTCATGTTCAGGTATGGAGTTCCGGAGTTCTTTGACACTATCATATACTTGTAAACTGTTATTATTGCCCATGTTAGTTTAGTTTAGTGTTTTATTTTTTTTAATATATATTTTTTTCACATATTTTTAATATTTTTTTTCTTTTTTAATGGTTATTTTTGTTTTTTTTTCATATAATCATGTGGACTTGATTGATTAAGGTATTTTCTTCTGTTGATGTTTAGTAGGATATTGTTATCTTATTATCAATGTGATTTCAAGTCTATTGTATTCATAATTTACTTATTACTATGTTATTTTTTTTGTGTATA
Organism: Hypanus sabinus; assembly: GCF_030144855.1. Classification (NCBI taxonomy): domain Eukaryota; kingdom Metazoa; phylum Chordata; class Chondrichthyes; order Myliobatiformes; family Dasyatidae; genus Hypanus; species Hypanus sabinus. The sequence goes on from NC_082706.1 coordinate 183,741,375, forward strand.
TATGAAAATCAATAAAAAGATTGGAAAAGAAAAGGAATTGTAGGATATACATGGCAAGTTGCAGGATATTCAGATAATGTTTTCGACTATTAATATGGAGAGGAAAAATCTGACATACTGTAAATGTCAAACAAAATAGTCAAAACAGGAAAGAAACTTTTGTAGACATAAAGAGTGTACAGTTTTATTTTAACCATTTCCTGTTGACCTTGCACACAGGATAATTTTCACTTTGAATTCACATAGGAAACTGTCTGTTGTGCACCAGCCAGCCAACAGTTACACAAATTAATCCAGCAGAAAATAATATCAGGCAGGGTTTACATGGAAAATCCACACTGCCAAACTTCCTCAAAGTATAAACAATCCCTGAAGATCCTGTGCAGTCTTCAAGGAGTGTGAGAGGGGAGAAACCAACCTTCTTCAATATCATAAGAAGTTATGTTGGAAGTAGGAAGAAGCTGAAAAGTTGCTTGAAGCATCTGGACCCGTGCCAAAGGATGTTGGCCTGTTCCAGGTCGGTGGGTCCTGGGATCAGATGTCCATCCAAGCAGGGGGCATGAGGGCTGGTGAGTTGGCAAGCCTGGAATTCGCAGTCCCATCGTTGGCTCACCTGGGGATCAATACTGAAGATCAAAATCGGAAGGTCGATCGGAAGTGTGAGACTGGGAGCTTGTCCTGGGATTGGGGGGACGTCCATATGTGTGGGTGGGTGGGAGGGAGGAAAGGAACTTGTTTTGCTGTTGTTATTTTGTTGTTTTGTTTTGTTGTGTTCTGTATTGTTCTGCAAAACGTGGTGGATATGCTACGTTAGAGCTGGAATGTATGGTGACATTTGCGGCCTGCCCTCAGCACATCCTTGGGTTGTGTTGGTTGTTAATGCTAATTATGCATTCACCAGGTGTCTAGCTGTACATGTGACAATTAAATATTGATCTGAATATGATAGGGAATGGAAATAAGGAAAGGATAAACAGAGTGTCCTTAAAACTATATATTATAAATTATAAGAAAGAAATTAGGGAACGCTAAACCAAAATTAAAAGAAATGCTAGAAAGATTCAGCAGGTCAATAAGGTAAATTAGATTGACCAGTGGAAAAAGCTTTCAAGTTCCAAGGATTAGAAAATTGCTAGCATAGCATTGCAGAAATCTCTCCCAATTAAATACAGGGAGAGATTTCTGCAATGCAGGATTTTGCCACAATTTTTCTATAATCACTGAGTCCATTTTCTCTCCTGACACTTGACTGAACAAAGCAATTTACAAACAGGATTTCTGTGCCATATTTACTCCATATTGTATCTTAGATAAGTGTACCCGCATCATAACACTACTCAACGTAACCTCTGCTACACCTTGTCTGAAACTTGATCTATGTCTTTGTGTATCTGTGCTTAATTATTTGCAATGTACAACTCTTTAGCTTCCCTTATAGTGTTGAGGTGAAAGAAAAATGCAGTGCCTGTAACTTAATTTGCACAAATCCCATTCATCCAGTCATTCCCTTGCTTGTTGATCCATATTAAATCTTGTTTATGATTAAATTAACTCCAATCTTGAAAGCTGGGCCTTCATTGTCTGGGCTCTGGATTTCCTGTCTTCATTTGTTTCTCTCACTTCAGCCCTTTCTCCTTTAAAAACTTTAAACCAAAGTATTGTAATATCTGCCCTCTTTCATGGTGGCATCAATTTTCTAAGCTACTTACTGGCTGTGAAGTATTTTGGGCAATATTTCCTTGACTAAAACTACTATACCTAAAGAAGTTGTTTTAGAACCTATTATTAAGCAGGGGTCACCAACCTTTTGCACCGCGGACCGGTTAACAATATTCTTGCAGACCAGCCGACGGGTGGGTGGGGGGGGGGGGGGTGTTAATCACAACAGGAGTATAGGTGATAAGTCAACTATAAGTCACTCATAAGTAGCTAATACACTCAATTTCATTTCTAAAAGGGTTATCTAACAAATTTGATATCAAACACACAGCGCATATTTTCCTTGCATGAATATAGTGATAAGTCAATTATAAGTCACTTATAAGCCAATAGCATCATAACATTTTAAGTAACGTTTGGATATTAAACACACAGCCATCAAGGATCAAGTACATTTGTGAACCATCTGGATCTGATCTGTAGCTTCTGATTTATTACTGAAAATTATCAGGGTTTGGGGGAGGGGGGAACTGGCAGTCAACAAAACATATGAACTCAGAGGACCCATCCCTTGGAACTAGAAATTGAATGATTTGCGTATTCTCTAATTATGAAATATTGGATGGACACCACCGCACCTTTCAATCCGCAACCTCTCCGCAAATTTTGGATTGAAGGGACCACCACAGTGCACCATGGGAATTGTAGTTTCATCGCTAAGAGCATGACGCAAGGTGGTCGGTTTCCCAGAATCCACGGGAAAACGGTGCAGGCGCAGAGGTGAGCAGGGAGGCAATGGCGGATTTCGGGCAGGTTGGCACCGAGGAAGTCGGCAGGGATGTGGAGGTGCGGGGCCAGGAGCAGGGCGACGCGTCCCAGCCCATCGCTTTAAAATGCGAGAACACTCGCATCAAACTGGTTCTGTACCACTGGTCGCAGTCTTTTTGTTCACAGAAAGTGAGTTGGTGCGGAGTGAGTGGATGTTGGAAGGGGATGGGAGAGGAGGGTGTGGCGAGGGGGTGTGGGCCGGGTTGGAGGGGAGGACGGGGCTTGTGGAGGTGGATGAGATGGGGAGTGGGTGTCCAATATTGCTGGGCTTTCAAATGGTTGGTTGAATGGAGGCTTGAGATGATGCTCGTTGTGATTGTTTTAATGTTTGATATTTACAAATCCATCTGTGACGATCTTTTCACCGGTCCTCAACGTTGTACGAACTTCCATTGGAGGAATTTTAATTTTGGCGAGTCACTGTTTGGTCCCATTGTTTTAAAAAAGAATATTGTATCATAGGATTGTATTGTATTCCTAAGTTGAATTCTTGAATTGTCCAGAAAAGCTAAACAAGTTGGTTTTATATTATTCAGAACAAGTGGTGATCTCATTGAAAAACCTTTGATTCCAAAGGGAGGTACGATAGGGTAGATTTCAAGATGTTTTCACTAATGGGGGATCTGCAATGTTATTTCTCTGTAACTTTTGACACCCTTACTAATCTAGAATTAAATATACCCAATGTCTTAGCCTCCACAGGCATTGTTTGTCTGTGGTCCACATCCTCTGGCTAAAGAGATTTCTTCACTTCTTTGTTCTAAAGATATGTGTTTCTATTCTATAACTGCCCTCTCTCACTATTGGAAATATTTGTTCCATGTCTATTCTATCCATTCTTTCAATGTTTTGTAGGTTTCAATGATCTCTCCCTCCTGCCCCTCATTCTTCTAAGCTCCAGCAAGTACAGGCTCAGAGCTAATAAATGCTTCTCATTCATTAACTGTTTAATACTGGGACCAGATTTCCCCTGGCCCCTCTCTAATACCAACATGTTCTTCTGTAGGTGTGCTCACAATACTCAAAATATGGTCTAACCAATGCCTAATAAAGCCTCAGCCTTACATCCTTGATTTATATTTGAATCTTTCAGAAATGAATGCTAGCATTGCATTTGTTTTCTTTACTGCTAAGTTAGCCTTTTGGGGAATACTGCACAAGGATTCCTTATTCCCTTTGTACTTCTGATTTCTGAACTTGCTCCCTGATTTCATAAAAGTATTCTACACCTTTATTCTTTCTATCAAAGTGCATGCCCATGCACTTCCCAATACTGTATTCCATCTGCAGCTGCTTTGTCCATTCCCCTAATCTGTCCAAGTCTTTCTACAGACTCTGCTTCTTCAACACTATCTGCCCTTCCACCTATCTTAATATCATCCACATTCGTGTCCACAAAGCTATCAATTCTGTATTGCAGGTCATTAACATATAACATGAAAAGTAGTGGAACAAACAGAAACCCCTGCAAAAGATGACTAGTCACCAGCAACCAACCAGAAAAGGCCCCCTTTATTCCCACTCTTTGCCATCTTGCTGATGGAGGGCTAGAGTGTCTAAAATCAAAATAAGTGGTAAGTTTGCAGTTTAGCATATGCAGTTAAATAGCTTAAATGAAGATGTATATTTTAAAAGGGTTTTTATTCTCTGGGCATCAACTATCTTCTGTCTGTTTTGCAACTCATTGACAATTGTGTTTTCATTGCAAGATTTTCAGTGACTTGTATGCAGTTCTTGTGGTTACCCTTAGAAGCTTTGGTCACCAGAGAAGAGTGGACTCATTTCTTTGAATTGTGTGGCCCAATCATGATGCCAAATTGGATACTTTTGAGCAGGTCAGGCGGCTGGAGGCAGGGAATCACGCAGAATGCTGTAGGAACTCAGTAGATCACGTAGCATCTTTGGAAAGGAATAAAGAGTTGGTGTTTTGGGCTGAGGGTCTTCATCAGGACTGTAAAAGAAAAGGGAAGAAGCCAGAATAAGGAGGTGTGGAGAAGGGAAGGAGTACAAGTTGGCAGGTGAAACCAGGTGAGGGGTGGGTGGGGGAGGGGCATGTAGTGAGAAGCTGAGAGAAAGAGGGAAATGGCTACAGAACAGGTGTTCCCAACCTTTTTATTGCCATGGAGCCTTACCATTAACTAGGGATCTGTGGATCCCAGGTTGAGAACCCCTGCTGTAGAAGGAATCTCATAGGTGGGAAGAATGGACCATGGGGGGAGAAAGGGAAAGGGGGGCCAACAGAGGGAGCTGATGGGTAGGTGAAGAGGAGAGAAAGATTAAGAGGGGAACCCGAATGGGGAAATATGAAACAGAGAAGGAAGAGGGGGAGAAATTACCAAAAATGAGAGAACTTTATGATTAGTCTACCCAGATGGAATTTGAGATGTTTCTACTTCACTCTGAGGGTGGTGTCATTATGACAGCAGAGGAGTCAATGGACAGACATGGTAGAATGGGAAGTCAAACTGAAATAGGTGGCCACCTGGAAATCCTGCCCACATCTGAATTCTCATTTCATTTTTCAATCTTTTTTATTGATTTTCAAATAAAGAATATACAAATACAGATCGAAAGAGGAGTTTAACAAGTAGATAATATAAAAGACATATAAACAGCAATATTAAAGACAAAAAGCATATAATATCAAACTCAAATAGGTAATATATTATGCTGTTATATATACAATGGTCAGAGAGAAATTACAACTCCTCATGGCAATTGTAAAAAAAAAGATTGGAAATTTTATTGATAGAGAAAGAAAAACCCCACTAACTAAACTAAAACAAAAAAGAGAGAAAGAAAAAAAAGAAAGAAAAAGAAAGATTGGGCAGTCCAAATGAGGATAAACTTAAAAAGAAAGAGAGAGAGAAAAAAACGCATCCTTCCAGTCATCTCCGAACCTTCTTGGACAGGGATATTCTCCAAAGAGAATAAAGAAAATTAAATAAATAAAGATAAATTAAATCATGTGAAAATATTGAATAAAGGGTCGCCAGACGTTCAAAATCAAAAGATGTATCAAATGTCCGGCTTCTAATTTTCTCCAAGCTTAAACATGACATGATGGAGGAGAGCCAATAGAAAACAATGGGTGAGTTAGATTCTTTCCAGTGTAGCAAAATAGCTCTCCTCGCCAGTAAAGTTGAAAAAGCTATCACATGTTGGGTGGAGGCAGACACTTTGCTTGCTTCCTCTGGGAAAATCCCAAAAATTGCTGTAAGTGGATTAGGTTGAACATCCATATCGAAAACTTTAGGTAATATTCCAAGCACATCCCTCCAAAAATTATTTAAACTTACACATGACCAAAACATATGGGTTAGAGTGGCCACTTCTGCATTACATCTATCACAAATAGGGCATATATTAGGAAAAATATGCGCCAATTTATCTTTGGACATATGGGTCCTGTGTACTATCTTAAACTGAATTTAAATATGGCGTGCACAGATAGATGAATTATTAACTAAATAATAAATTTTACTCCATTGATTATCTGAGAGTGAATGTTGAAGTTCTACTTCCCAGGAGCGTTGAACCCTATCATTAGGCGATGTGCGAGCATTCATTAACTGTTTATAAATGATAGCTATTAATCGTTTTTGAAAAGGTTTAAACTGAAAAGTAGCATAAGCCAAATTTGAAGAGCAGATCAAGGGGTAATTTGGTAAAAAAATGAAGTAAGGAATTCCTAACCTGTAAATACCTGAAAAAATGTGTATTGGAGATATCATATTTATCCATTAACTGTGAAAAAGATATTAAACAGTCTTGTAAAAACAGATCTAAAAAAGTTTTTATTTCCTTAATTTTCTATGTTAGAAAAGCCTTATCCAAAGTTGATGGTTTAAAAAAGAAGTTAGAATAAATATTACTAGAAATTAAAAAATCATTTAATTAAAAAAATCTACGGAATTGAAACCAAAATTTTTAAAGTATGTTTAACAATAGGGTTAAGAGCTTGTCTACCTATTCTGGAGAACGAAAAGGGAAGAGGAGCTCCTAATAAAGAAGCTAACGAAAACCCCATTACTGAATTTTCCTCCAGCTGTAACCATGAAGGGCGATCTTGATTGTCTATATCTATTCATTGACTACAGTTTGGTGTTCTATACAATCAGGTAAATTGTCCTTGTTGGGTATCAATTCCTCTTTATATAACTGGATCTTGGGTTTCTTGACAGAGATCTCAGAGGGTCTGTGTTGGCAGCAACCTCATTAGCTCCATCATGTTGAGCCCTGGTGCCCCCCAGGGCTATATGTTCAGCCGCTGTTGGTCACACTGCTGATGCATGACTGTACTGCTAGATCCAGCTCCTGCCACATTATTAAGTTTGCTGATGACTTGACAGTGGTTGGCCTCATCATCAGCCAGTCTGCATAGAGAGAGGAGATAGATTGACTAGTGGACTGGTGCAAACACAACAACTTGAGTCTCAACGTGGACCAGACTAAAGGGATGATTGTGGATTCAGGAAGGTGCAGGCTGACACTTCCTGCTGTACATCAACACAGTGGAAAGAGTCAGGAGCACCAAGAATCAGTGCACATCATGGATGATCTCACCTGGTCCCTCAGTGCCATCTCTTGAGTCAGGAAAGCACAGCAGTGCCTCCACCTCCTAAGGAGTTTGAGGCAAGTGAGGCTCCCTGCCCCCATTCTACCAGGCACCATCAAGAGTGTCCTGACCAACTTGATCATGTCTGGAATGGGACCACTAGACACCACAACAGATTGCTGGGACTGAAGAAAGGATTATCAAGCACATAGCAAATATATGAAACACCCTGGTTCACATTTTTACTGCGATGCTGTAGTTATTTCATTTTAGCAGTCTGTTCTGCTTTCAGCCTTGTTTGGTTATTATTGAAGATAAGGGATGCTGAGGAATGTGGGTCATCCAATTGGGAGAGGATTCAAGAAAACACTGGGGGAGGGTGGGAGGTTGTGAGGGACACAAAGGTTGTTTTTTTTTGTGTTTGGCAGGAGATGAAGGGAGAAGGAGGGAACCGATCATAGGATTCGACCTGGTGGGGACCATGATTCGATGGAGCAAGGTGCCGGGATCTACTGAAGATCGGTGAACATGTGTGACTTTTGGAAGAATTGAGCTCCAACTTGTGCATAGTTGACTGTTTAATTATAATAAGCCCTTTTTTGTTTTTTTCCCCTTTCTTTTCTTTACTAACCCTTAAGTTAAGATTCATAAATGTAATTCCTATAATTGGATGCAGTGTGCTGCCTCTTATTTCCTGGCACTTAGTTGTAACGGTAGCAAATTACACAACATCCACACAAACTGGGGTTTGGGGTGGGAGAGCTGTCTCAATCTCATGGGTTTGGTGGGATGGGAGTGTGTATTCCCTAGACTTGCGCAACCAAGGAAACCAGGGGGTTTCACATATCATCATTTAATCAGTCCTGGGCACTAAACCTAGTTCAATAAAGATTTGTAGAAATTATTGAAAGTTATGCTAACTGGTTTATAATCCAACAACATACTGTCTGTAGTACTGAAGACATCTTTTCTAGAGTGACAGGCTATCCCAGCTTAAGGAATGGGTTCTGTTTATTACTAATAGACATGCCTAAGTTGGTTTTGTCCACAAGTCTTAAAATACACAAAAGTTGCTTAAGGTGGTAACTGTCAGTCATATAATGAACAGCATCAAAGACTGGTGAGAAAGAACAATTACCAGAAGTGAAGAGAGAGCCAACTAGTTCTGCCATTGACAGGAGCAAATTTAAGTATTTACATCAGACTTCTGAATTTGGTAATATTCTGGGACCTCATTTTTAAGTAGGGGTGACCATAAGTCAGGTGTTCTTAAACTGGACACAGCCTTTAGCTGTGCCTTTATTTGCGTGTTCCAGTAATGTGAATGTTGCCTATTGCCTATCCAAAAATGGGAAAGCACTGGCATGCTCTCATTGGCAAAATGATAGTATGTAACAATGGCAATGTTGTCGGTAGTCTGACTACACTGATTAGGATTGTGGTGAATATTGGTAGCTCAGGTTGAAAGATTGAAAGAATTAAATCTTTTTAGCCTAAGTAGACCTGGTAAAAAGGGTGTAAGTCAAGTGGATGCCAGCTGCTACTTCAAAATTAATCCATCATCGAGGACATGAGGCCATAAGTGGAGACTGGTTAAGGGGAGATTTCAGACGAACATCAGGAAGCATTTCTTTACACAGTAAATTCTGGACACCTGGAGCAAACTACCTAGTTGTTTTCAGAAAGTTTTTGACAAGGTGCCACACATGAGGCTGCTTAATAAGCTATGAGCTCATGGTAATAGAGGAAAGATTCTAGCATGGATAAGGCAGTGGGCTGATTGGCAGGAGGCAACACATAGGAATAAAGCTGGTTGGCTGCCGGTAACTAGTGGTGGTCCACAGGAATCTGTGTTGGGATCAGTTCTTTTTATGATATATGTTAATGATTTGGATGATGTAATTGATGGCTTTGTTGCAAGGTTTGCAGACGATATGAAGAGAGGGTGGAGGGGCAGGTAGTTTTGAGGAAGCAGAGAGGCTGCAGAAGAACAGATAGATTAGGGGAATGGGCAAAAAAATGGCAGTTGGAGTACAGTGTCGGGAAGTGAATGGTCATGCACATTGGTAGAAGAAATGAAAGAAAGCATGCAACAGAGATGATAGAAAGGAGAGACAGGAGATGAGGCATAATCACAGCCAGTGGGATGAGTAACACAGCAATAGAGGTGTGGTACAGTTAAAACAGAAAGCAACAAATACTGGACTGAAGATGTTATATTTGAATGTACGCAGCATAAGAAATAAAATGACTGTGTTGAAATTCAGCTACAGATTGGCAAGTATGTTGTTGTGGCCATCTTTGAAACTTGGCTAAAGGATGACTGCCATTGGGAGCTGAATGTCCAAGGATATACAGTGTATCGCAAAGATCGGTTAGTAGGCAGAGAGGGTGGTGTGGCCCTGTGTATTAAAAAAAATACACAATGATGATAAATAATAAATCATTAGAAAGGATCGGAAGGTGTAGAGTCTATGGGTTGAGTTAAATGACAAGGGTAAAAGGACCTTAATGGCAGTTGTATACAGGCCTCCAAACAGCAGCCTGGATGTGGATTACAGATTACAGCATGAGTTAGAAAAGGCACGTCAAAAGGGCAATGTTATGATAATTGTTGGAGATTTTAACATGAAAATGGATTGGGAAAACCAGGTCAGTACTGTACCTCAAGAATTTGTAGAATGTCTGAGGGATGGCTTTTTAGAACAGCTTTTTGTTGAGCCTATTAGGGGATGGGCTGCGCTGGATTGGGTGTTGTGCAATGATCCGGAGATGATAAGAGAGCTTAAGGTTAAGGAACAGTGATCACAATATGATCGAGTTCACTTTGAAATTTGAGAAGGAGAAACTAAATTCTGATGTGTCGGTATTTCAGTGGAATAAAGGAAATTACAGTGGCATGAGAGGGGAACTGGCCAAAGTTAACTGGAAAGGGACAGTAGCAGGAAGGCAGCAAAGCAGCAGTGGCTAGAGTTTCTGTGAAAAATGAGGGAAGTGCAATACTAAATAAGAAATTTTCGACTGGAAGGAGGACACTACCGTGGCTGACAAGTGAAGTCAGAACCAAAGTAAAAGCAAAAGGTGGGGGGGGGGGGCATGCAAGGAAGCCAAAACTAGTGGGAAGATAGAGGATTGAGAAGGTTTTAAAAACTAACAGAAGGAAATTAAGGTCATTAGGAAGAAAAAAATGAGATTTTATAAAGCACTGATGTGTTCTCACTTGGAGTATTGTGAGCAGTTTTGGGCCCCTTATTTTAGAAAGGATGTGCTGAAACTCTAGGTTCATGAAAATGATTCTAGGATTAAATGGCTTGTCATATGAAGAGTGATTGCACTGGGCCTGTATTCACTGGAATTCAGAAGAATGAGGGTTGACCTAATTGAAACCTATCGAATGTTGAAAGGCCTTGATAGAGTGGATGTGGAGAGGATGTTCCCTATGGAGGGAGTGTCTGAGACCAGAGGACAGCTCTGAGGGGTGTCCTTTTTGCGTGGAGATTAGGAGGAATTTCTTTAGCCAGAGAATGTTGAATCTGTGGAAATCTTTGCCACAAGCTGCTATGGAGGCCAAGTCTTTATATATATTTAAGGCAAAGATAGATTCTTGATTGGCCAGGACACGAAGGGATATGGGGAGAAGACAGGAGATTGGGGCTGAGATGAAAATTGGATCAGCCATGATGAAATGGTGGAGCTGACTCAGTGGGCCAAATGGCCTAATTCTGCTCCTGTATTTTATGGCCTTTTGGTCTTTGTGTAGTTGGAGTCGTATCTTTAGATACTTCCAAATCTAAACAATAATTATTTCAACACACTATGTGAATAGGAATTTGACAAGCTTTGTTGGGCCAATTGGTCTTTTGTCAAAAACTTTCTGATGTACTAAAGTTTGAAGTTCTGGTGTTTGCTGAGCTTGGTAATTAGCTTGCAGACGTTTGAGGTGACATCACCACATTGGAGGCGACATCTTGAAAGGGCAGTTGTTGGTATTTCTCTCTGGGAGTGCTTATGTTTATTCGGACTCCTGTTTGCCTGCCTTGGTCCTGTCAACCCCTTCGGTTGACCTTTGTATTCTTTTGGCTCATGTTTCTTTTGCTCTTTGGGGTTCATAGATGGCATCTGTTTTGATATGTTTATTACAGATTTAACAGAAGAGAACCATGCTTCTAAAAATTCTTGTCTGCTTCATGTTTGCCTGCAACAGAATCTCTGCGGTGTCCCAATCTCAGTCTTCATGTACTGAGATCAGCAATGGTGGATCATGTCTGTGTACTGCCAGTTTGTGTTTCCATAAACAAATTGAGAGCTGATGCAGTTCTTGTTGCAGTCTCCACAGATGATCCTGTACTCACATTGTGTTTTGTTGATTACTTGTACAGTTCCCTTGTTCTTGAGGCAAGCTTCCTTAAATTCCTCATTTATTTGTGAGCAGATGGGATGCCGTGAGGTTCAAGCAGTCGAGCTGTCACTTCTGGAGATATTCTTGATGTAGAGCAAGGTTGTGCGTTTCATTGTGTGTTGAGTAAGGTCTGCACTCGTGTTTGGCCTGACTACTCAGTGCAAAGGCAGGAGTGTGGTAAAATGCTCTCCTCCTTTCTTCATGAGTACAGCTATGACAGCAGACTAGAAGGTTGAAGTTATTGAAGATGAAGAATTATGTTTGTCATTCTATCTGTCTGAAGCAGTCATTCTCTCTCTATCACTAGAGCAGTACAGCTACAGTTTGTATCATTTATAAGGTGCATTTCAGCTTGTTTTGACAGGCTCCATTAAAAACTCTTTGATCTCTGAAGAATATGGCCAGAAGGCATGTTTACTTATTCCCAATTGTCAAGTAACCTTCCAAATTGCACAATATTCCATAGTATTTGACATTATTATTGAGTAACATTCTTAGAACTTGTAAACTTCAATTCTGGGAATATCTTTACCTGGTCTGCAGTGTTTATGTGAATAGTTTCAAAAGAAACCAGAATGGCAGTAAAAATTGGTCTTGACAGCAATGCCCAGATTACCTGACGCTTATGAAAATAAATTAGATGGGATTGCACACTGCCATGGGTGGGGTGGGAGCATTTAAAATGAAATTGAAGACCAGGTTCATGTGACTGAAACATAAAAGACTGCAAAAGTACCAGAAAAACTCAGTAGTTCAGGCAGCATCTATAGAAGGGAAAGGGACAGTCACTGTCGTTGGATGACTCCACTGCCAATGAGGCCAAACACACTGCATGAATAACATCTAATAAACTGTCTGAGTAATCCACAACCCAAGGGAATGAACAGTGAATTCTCCAATTTCAGGTAACCTGCACCTCTCTGACCCTTTCTCTTTCCAGTCCCTCCTACATACAACTGCTACACCAGTCCCCATCACTCAGTTCCTTTCCTCACCTCCTGCATCTGCCTACACTCTTTCCCTCTCAACCCCTCACAACATTCTTTCTATTTGCCCTTCTATCTTTACTTGGTTCCATGGTCTACCTTCCTTTCCTATCAGATTGCATCACCCTTTGTTGCCTCTACCTATCATCTCCAACACTTGCTATTTCCACACTTCCCTCCTCCATTTGCCAGTTAGCCCTCTTCACCTAGATCCACCTCGCTAGCTCTTTCCCTGACCCTACCCCTCACCTCTTTAAACTGGGTGTTTGCTCCCTCCTGTTTCATTCTGGATGAAGGGCCTCAAAATGTCGACTGTCCATTTCCCTCTAAGGATTCTGTCTGAGCCTCTTGAGTTCTTCCAGCAAGGTGTTTCACTTTGATTAGGATGGTAATGTTCCTTTTTGTGTGGTTGGAAATGCAAACTATGGAGTTCTTAATGGAGTTGGGAATGCAGATCTGGAGTATTGGAGAAGGCAAGCCTTCAGTTCAAGAATATATTAAATCAGGGTTCAGGCATTATGAAGGGAAATTGGCATTGTGTTCCTGGGACCTGAAGAGCTACTATGAAAGAATTTTGGCTCTGAAACCTGAGAGTGAACTTGATGATGGGTGGCGAGTTTGATAGTGTTCAGAAACAAGATTTTGGAGGCAAATTCAGTATGATGGCTTCCTAAAAATTGGGTTTCTTGATTTTTGAATGTTCTTGCATTGCTTTCCAGTACCAATAATCACTCACTTGGGTTCAGTGCTGCTGTCTGTTAGGAGTTTGTACTAACAGACAGTGTTACTGCGTCAGTTCCTCCTGCTTCTCTGGTTTCCTGCCACATTCCAAAGATGTAAGAGTTAGGCTTAGTAAGTTCTGGGCATGCTATGTTGGTGACAAAAACGTGACACGTGGGCTGCACAGCACAATCTTGCTGATTGGACTTGACACAAGCAATGCATTTCACTGTATCGTTTGATGGTTCAATATACATGTGACAAATAAAGCTAATATTTAAATGTTTCCTTTTAGATCACTTGACTGCTAACGTGTACTAGTTTAGTATGATGAAAGCAGCGATCGAGTCGATCTGTATAACAAAGAACAGTGTAAGTGCTTTGTGCCAGAAAACAAAGAGATTAAAATGATTTGTATTGATGGTGCCTTTTTCTTGTATTACAGGTTCGTTTGGTTATTGCAGAAAAGGGGCTAAAATGTGAGGAGTATGATGTTAACTTACCACTAAGTGAGCACAATGAACCATGGTTTATGCGTTTGAACCCAGCAGGAGAGGTACCTGTGTTAATACATGGAGACAACATAATCTGTGAATCTGCTCAGATCATTGATTACCTCGAGAGCAAATTTGAAGATGGTAAAGTTTAAGAAGTGTGTGTGTGCGCGCGCTTAATTAAATCTAAAGTAGAATTTTATTAAGAAAGCATTTTCCCCAACCCTTCAGCTATTCTTTTTCTTGAGCTCTAAAAACTTGGTGAAGCTGCATTTTCTTTTAAAGGGTATGAACAGTGTTTCTCATTTTTCTTGCACTCAAACAGAAAACTTCAATAGGTCATACGAATTGTGTGGCAGTCCAATCCAAGCCCATAGTGTCACATCTAGTAGCAAGTGCATTTCTTTTCCCTGTTCGTGCAGTGTGTGGCCACTGCATAATCCTGTCACAACCCTGGTGGGTTCTAGAGGTAAGTCATTCTATACAGAGTGATGATTAGCTCAAGTACTTAATCTCTTGACGAGCTGAGGGAATGCAGGAGTCCTGTTTCTTGTGTGACTCAGGATATGAGAAAATGAAGATTTTCTGGAAAATAAGCTTATAATCACCACAATACATATTAATTACCGTTCCCTGCCATTAAATAAAATACTGGATCTCAAAGTTGATGCCAGAACAATGTGTACTTTGGCTTACGTTGGTGATTTGTCTTGGTTTGGCTCAGCTTCCAAAGTTTCCTAGTGTGAGAGTATTAGTAATCCTGATGCTGAAGCAGAAATGAGGAACAGCACCCTCTGGTGTATGTTTACAAAAAAGTCTCGTGGTAGCACTATTGGTTTGAAAGCTGTGTGTACACTTCATGCATTTTTATTAGGGACCACATAGCATCATTCACTATTTAAAGAAAAATCTATTTAGACATGTTTCATTGGGTGTAATTTTATGTGCTAAAATATAGTCCTGTTATTCATGAGTTAGATTATTACACAGCTAATTGGGGACTATTGGATTATTGAAAGTATAGGTACTATTGTGGGACCCACAAATCAATAGTCCCCCACTTACATCTATATTTTTCTAAAGGAAGTATTATAACAACTGCATAAAGCCAGGGGATAAACCTTCTGACACATTTGTTATGTACAGAATAATCTAGTGGTTGATATTTTAACATGGAATAGTTTTTCTTCTTTCACCTGATGCAAGGGAGATAGGGTCCACTTTGCTAACCGTCACTATGTAAATTTGCCTGATCTGGGAGAAAACATACCCTGAGCAATTGTAAGTAATTTGGAATGAATAATGTCTAGCAAAGTAACTACAGAACCTTCTGACTAAATAATCTATGCTGGTCAAATTGTTAGAGTTTCTGGTGTAAATCAGCATGTTGAAACATCCAAGTAAATTAAGACAGGCAACAGAGTTAGTGGATTTGTTAAGAGGAGATGATTTCTGATGAATACTTTGAGGTAACAAATGGTAACATTTTTGTTGTAATTTGTTTATACTTTAAGTCTTTAGATGAAATATCACATGATCTCAGTGATTGGGAAGATGTTGGAGTCAATTGTTAAGGATGAGGTTATAGAGTAGTTGGTGACACTGGATAAGATAGGACGAAGTCAGCACGGTTTCTTTGAGATAAAATCTTGCTGGACAAACCTGTTGGAATTCTTTGAGGAGATTACACAGAGGATAGATAAAGGGGATATAGTGGATATAGTATATTTGGACTTTCAGAAGGCCTTTGACAAGGCGTCACACATGAGGCTGCTTACCAAATGAGCCCATGGTATTACAGGAAAGTTGCTAATGTGGTTAGAGCATTGGCTGATCGGTAGGAAGCAACAAGTGGGAATAAAAGGATCCTTGTCTGGTTTGCTGCCAGTGACTAGTGGTGTTCCACAGGGGTCGGTGTTGGGACTGCTTTTTATGCTATATATCACTGATTTCGATGATGGAATAGATGGCTTTGTTGCCAAGTTTGCAGATGATACCAAGATCGCTGGAGGGGCAGATAGTGTTGAGGAAAAAGGTAGGTTGCAGAAGGATTTAGATAGATTAGAAGAATGGACAAGAGAGTGGCAAATGAAATACAGTGTTGGAAAATGCATGGTCATGCACTTTGGTAGTAGAAATAAATGTGCAGACTATTTTCTAAATGGGGAGAAAATCCACAAATCTGTGATGCAAAGGGACTTGGAAGTCCTTTTGCAGAACACCCTAAAGGTTAACTTGCAGGTGGAGTTGGTGGTCAGGAAGGCAAATGCAATGTTAACATTAATTTCAAGAGGTCTAGAATACAAGAGCAGGATGTGATGCTGAGGCTTTATCAGGCACTGGCGAGGCTTCACCTTGAGTATTGTGAACAGTTTTGGGTCCCTCATCTTAGAAAATACTTGCTGGCATTGGAGGGGGTCCAAAGGAATTTCACAGGGATGATTGCAGGAACTAAAGGGTTATCATATGAGGAATGTTTGCTCTGGGTCTGTACCCTCTGGAATTTAGAAGGATAAGGGGGTATCTCATTGAAATCTTTTGAATGTTGAAAGGCCTAGACAGAGATGTGGAAAGGATGTTTCCCATGGTGGGGGAATCTAGGACATGAGGGCACAGCCTCAGGATAGAGGGGAATCCATTTAAAACAGAGTTATGGTGAAATTTCTTTAGCCATAGGATAGTGAATTTGTGGAATTTATTACCACAGGCAGCTGTGGAGGCCAGGTGGTTGAGTGTATTTAAGGCAGAGCTTGATAGGTTCTTGATTGGACGTGGCATCAAAGGTTACGGGGAGAAGGCCAGGAACTGGGGTTAAAGAGGAGAAAAAAGGATCATCCATGATTGAATGGCAGAGCAGACTCAGTGGGCCAAATAGCCTAATTCTTCTCCTATGTCTTAGGTTCTTATCTGTAAAGTTGCTGTGGAAATGATCAAATTGAATGAGCTCATAGGGAGAAAGTAAGTGTAATACTCAATGAGAATTTTAGTGATTATAGGGCTATATATAATGTTCATTTCTCGGTCCCTTGCTTTAAGTGAAATACTAACAACTTGAACTTGACTGTAAAGATGTTGCTTGCGTTTTGATAATCATAAAGCTTAGTGTGGTGGACAGTGAAGCAGAAAGTTCTGGGCTGTAGTAAGATGTCAAAGGATTGATTAGGTGGAGTGGAGAATTGCAATGAAGAACAAATAAGGTGAAAAATAACTCATTAAATGTAGAATACTAAAGTATATAGAGAACTAAGATTTTGGCATGGATGTTCCCAGGTGTTACTTGGCAAGTAAAATAAGATGGCTTCAGGGATTTTTGATCTTAATAGGATAGGTATGGTATATAAAAGCAGGAAGCTCATATTAAGATTGTCTAAACTCTAACCTCTGGCCATTATAACAGAAGCATTTGATCGAGAGGTTGCAGAGGTGTATTACAAAGATGTTGTCAGAATTGGAAAATTATAAGAGTGCCGAGATTGGAGTTTTCTTTGCGCCAAACAAGTGAGATTTAACGGATTACAAAAAATTCTGAGAAGACAAAACAAGTTAGAAGGACCTACTTGGTTTAGCAAAGAGAAATTAGGAGAAGCTATTGTCCTATGAGGCAAGATGAAGCAGATTCGACTGGTATTCTACAGAGTTTATCAAATGAATAGTCTCATTAAAATGTGCAAGATTCTTACAGGGCCTGGCTTGGTCAATGCAGAAATAACATTTTCCCTTGCTGAAGGTTGTAGAGTCAGTGTTTACATTATTAAAATTAGGGGAATTGTTCATTCATGGTTTACAGAATTATCTTTATTCAGAACAGTAGATGTTTAGAATTCTGTTCTAAAGGACAGTAAGCACTCAGATCAATACAGTTTTGAATATTAAGGGAATCAAGCAAGATGGAATGAATTGAGGAAAGTAGAGCTGAGGTAAAAGTTTAGTTTTTACCTAATTAAATAGTGGTGCAGATTTGAGAGACCAGTGGCATACCCCAATTATTGCTTGTTATGCTCAGTAACTAAGGAATATAAATTGGCTACTGGAAGAAATAAAGATCTCTTAAAGGAAATAATGACCAGTCCTGTGGATCTGGAATTCACTGTGTTCAGATGAAGGGTCTTGACTCGAGATATTTCCCTCCAAGAATGCTGCCTGAGTTGCTTAGT
Organism: Hypanus sabinus; assembly: GCF_030144855.1. Lineage (NCBI taxonomy): Eukaryota > Metazoa > Chordata > Chondrichthyes > Myliobatiformes > Dasyatidae > Hypanus > Hypanus sabinus. Next base: position 183,759,173 of record NC_082706.1, read on the forward strand.
TCCTCTAGTTCCTGTTCCTTGCACCATATTCCAGCATCTGCAGTCTTTTGTGTCTTATTTGGGATTCACTGCCTGAAGGGACTATAAAGCAGAAATTTTTAAACGAAAATTATTATCTGAATGAGCACTTGAGTCATGATCTACAAGACCGGGGGATGGGAATAATAGAAGTTGCTCAGTTGCACTTGATGGATTGAATGGATGCTTCCTGTGCCATAGGTGTCATGACAAGGCTTTGGATTGGGCCTTTTGCCTTTATTTGCCTTGTGCTGTGAAATGTATTTAAAGTCAGAATATTGAGAAATTTAACTATGAAACCATTTGGGGCCCATCACGCACTGACATTATATCGTAATGCATTGGCCACAACTTCTGCACAAATTTCAGGCACCATGATTACTAATGCATTCACTTTGAAAAATGAACACCTTTGCCTTTGGTTCTCTACCTCTTTCCCTTTATTCCATCGTCTATCAGATTCTTCTTTCTTCAGCCCTTTACCTCTAACCTATCACTTCCCAGCATCTCACATCGCTTCCTTGCACCCCCCCCCCCCCCCCGTCTTGCCCACCTGTCTTTCACCTCTCTCTGGACTCACCTACTACCTGCCAGCATGCACTCCTCCCCCAACCCCTTCCATTTTAATTCTGGTTTCTGTTCTCGTGCTTTCTAGTCCCAATAAAAGGTCTCGGCCGGAAATATTGACTGTTCATTTCCCTTCATAGATGTTGCCTGATATGCTGAGTTTCCCTCTGCATTTCGCATGCTGTAGTTATTTTTCTTCAGGCTGAGTACATGTATTAGAAGTGTCTTTTTAGTATGTGTTTCTAGCATATTATTCATTTAACATTTTTAGTTAAAATTTGACATCTTTGCATTTTATATTTTAAGTTAAGGATTCTTAGATTCACTTTATTAATTTTGAACAAATGTGCACATTTTTCTTTTCGTTTACAGTTATTCCTTTGTTACATCAAATCATACTGATTTTCAACTGTTATAGACTTGTGTAGACTAGCAGTCACCACAGCTGGAATGTTTCAGTTCTTGAGGTAACTTGCGTACTCATTCTGATTCAATGAATTATGTGATTCAGCTTAGAGCAGGGGTTCTTTACCTGGGGTCCATGAACCTCTCTGGGGGGGTGGGGGGGGGTCCACGGATAGATTCCAGAGGGTCTGTGAATTTGGATGGGGGAAAAATACATAATTGTTTTTATTAATCTTTAACTGAAATTTAGCATTTCCTTCAATTATGAATGTAGGTAACAAACCACAATAGTATTAGCAGTACCTGTGACTTTGTCACCAATAGAAATCATAGATATTTTCATATTTTAAAAATTTTGGAACATATTGTCACTTCTTCAAAATTATGATAGTTATTAGACCTGGCACTAGATCAAATGTGATTGCAGTCTTCCTGTCTGCATTCATTCGTGCCACATAGCTGGCCAACTATCGGACAGCCCTGCGATTGGATGTCCAACATGACATGCATTTTGCTTTGTCAAAGTGACCCCACAGTTTAATGTGTTCTTATTCGAGCTAAGCAACAAAAGCCTTCACACTGATGTCTTAAAAAAACGAGTTTAACTTTTTTATATTTGAAATGCATAGTTTTATTATTTAATGGGTTAATGAAGAAGTGCATATATTACTGTCACAAATTTATTTTTAATATCTTTGAGTGTGTTACAATATAATTGGTTTCTTTTGTAATCATTTTGTATTTTATATATTTAAATACATTATTCTGAGTAGGGTTCACAGGACTGTCGTAGGGGTCCATGGCATAAAAATTGTTAAGAATCCCTGGCTTAGAGGATATTTGGTATAGTATACATTCCTTATATTTTATTCAAAGAAATTTTAATTTGCAATCTCATTAGGATATTACATAGCAAAATAAAAGGGTTAGTGACTCATTGGTATTGAAATAAATTTCATGCTTATTTATTGGGTTTTTAGTTCTTTGAGAGTCAGAAAATTAAAAAAAAAACTTTGTTGCCTAAACTATGTTTTAAGTCTCATGTCATGTTTGGTGAGAGAGACCCTTGTGAAGAGAAATACATAATCTTTTAAAGGAAATTACCTGTAAATGAATAATGTTTTTCATATCATATTGATTTCTGTGGTAAGAATAAATTTTATTTATTTGTACCTTCAGCAAACATTCCTAAATTGATGCCAGAAGAAGGAAGTTTGTTCTTCCCAAGAGTACAACATTATAGAGAATTGTTAGATTCTCTTCCTGTGGATGCCTACACACATGGCTGTATTCTTCACCCGGAATTAACTCTGGATTCCATGCTTCCTGCATATGCAACCACGAGAATTCGCAGTAAGTAGGATTTGGCAATTTAGTAGTTCGCCTGATATCCTTTTGAATCCAGTTGATGCATAACTAAAAAAAAATTCAAGATTTTTCCATGGTTTGAATTCAGATCATATTGGTAATTGCAATTGTCTATTGCTCAAATCTAAAATAATTTGAAAAAGCCAAATACTTGAAAAATATTTTAAATGAAGAGTGATAATTATCCTTGCATAGCTGAAGGTGGCATACGAGTGTTGTATATTTTAAAATGTGACTGCAGTTTTAGTGTAATTGGACCTATACATGTATTTTACAATATAAGGCTAAGGGGTGTATAACTGATGCATTTTAATCTCTTGGTTGCAGTCAATGTCACATTGATTAGTTAAGGAGTTTCAGCTAATGTAGAGCCAGATGCACCACTGTGGCTACGAGAATTTAGTGTTACGTTATCTTATTGATGGTGTATTATCCCTCTGGATATAACTCAAGTGGTAAGTAGTCAGATTTGTACCAAAACTGGAAAAGAAAAAAAACATTGTTTGAGCTGCTCATGTGTACCACAGATCTCCTATAGAGGGCAGCATTGTGAAATTGATGACTGCAGCATTACTGCTCAAGCCCACAAGATCAGAATTAAATTGACTTTATTACTTACATCCTTAATGTACGTGAGGAGTAAAAATCTTAAACCTCTTAGTCTTACATTGTAGAGTACATGTATAGCTCTATCTAAATGTGTAATGTGCAATTTATAGTAATTTATAATAGTATGTACAACAGGACAGTCAGTATAACATAGAAATACAATTGTATCAGCGTGAATTAATCAGTCTGATGGCCTGATGGAAGAGGCTGTCCCGAAGCCTGTTTTGGTCCTGGCTTTTATGCCGTGGTACCGTTTCCCAGATGGTAGCAGCTGGAACAGTTTGTGGTTGAGGTGACTTGGGTCTCCAATGATTCTTTGGACCCTTTTTACACACCTGTCTTTGTAAATGTCTTGAATAGTGGTAAGTTCACAACTACAGATGTACTGGGCTGTCTGCACCATTCTTCAGAGTCCTGCGATTGAGGGAAGTACAGTTCCCATACCAGGCAGTCAGGATGCACTCAATTGTGCCCCTGTAGAAAGTTCTTAGGATTTGGAAGCCCATCCCAAACTTCCTCAACATTCTGAGGTGAAAGAGGCGCTGTTGTGCCTTTTTCACCACACAGCCAGTATGTACAGACCATGTGAGATCCTCGGTGATGTTTATGCTGAGGAATTTAAAGCTGTTCACCCTCTCAATCCCAGATCCATTGATGTAAATAGGGGTTAACCTGTCTCCATTCCTCCTGTAGTCCACAACCAACTCCTTTGTTTTTGCGACATTGAAGGAGAGGTTGTTTTCTTGACACCACTGCATCAGGGTGATGGCTTCTTCTTTGTAGGCTGCCTCATTATTATTTGAGATTAGGCCAATCAGTGTAGTGTTGTCAGCAAATTTAATTAGCAGATTGGAGCTGTGGATGGCAACACAGTCATGGGTATACAGAGAAGAAAGGAGGGGGCTTAGGACACAGGCTTGAGGGGCAGAGATGAGGGAGTCCACTCACCCTGACAGGAAGTCCAGGATCCAGCTGCACAAGGCAGGGTGAGGGCAGAGGTCTCTGAGCTTCTCGTCATGCCTGGAGGGAACTATGGTGTTGAATGCCGAACAGTAGTCCAAGAACTGCGTTCTCACATAAGCAACCTTCCTCTCTGGATATGTAAGGACTGTGTGTAGAGCTGTGGTTATTGTGCTATCTGTCAGTCAGTTGTGTTGGTAGGCAAATTGTAGAGGATCCAGTGTGGGTGGTAGAATGCTGCAGATGTAGTCCTTGACCAGCCTTTCAAAGCATTTGCTTATTATTGATGTGAGTGCAACAGGATGCCAGTCGTTCAGACATGTTGCCTTGGTCTTTTTAGGTACAGGAACAATGATGGATGTTTTGAAGCAGGAGGGCACTCTACACTAGGAGAGGGAGTGTAAAAACGTTTGTAAACACACCTACCAGTTGTGCCGCGCACATCCTGTGTACCTACCCTGGGATGCAGTCCGGTCCTACAGCCTTGCGGCTGTCCACTCATTTGCTGATGACACTAAACTGAGTGGAAAATTGACCAGAGGGTGTGGAACGTCTGCAGAGGGATATAGATAGGTTAAGTGAGTGGGCCAAGGTCTGGCAAATGAAAAACAACATTAGTAAATGTGAGATCATCCACTTTGGAAGGAATAATAGAGCAGTTTATTATTTAAATGGTGAAAGATTGCAGCATGCTGTTCTAGGAGTGCTTGTTTGTGAATCACAAAAGGTTGGCTTGCAGATACAACAGGTTATTAAGAAGGCAAACAGAATGTTGGCCTTCATTGCTAGAGGGATTGAATTCAAGAGCAGGGAGGTCATGCTGCAACTATACAGGGTACTGGTGAGGCCGCATCTGGAGTACTGTGTGCAGTTCAGGTCTCCATACTTGAGGAAGGATATACTGGCTTTGGAGGCGGTGCAGAGGAGGTTCATCAGGTTGATTCCATGGATGAAGGGGTTAATCTATGAGGAGAAATTGAGTCGCCTGGGACTATACTCTCTGGAGTTCAGAAGAATGAGATGGGATCTTATACAAACATACCAAATTTTGAAAGGGAAGAAAAGATTGAAGTAGGAAAGTTGTTTCCATTGGTAGGTGAGACTAGAACCAGGGGACATTGCCTCAAGATTCAAGGGAGAAGATTTAGGATGGAGATGAGGAGAAACTGTTCTTTCTAGAGAGTGGTGAATCTGTGGAATTCTCTGCCCAGGGAAGCAGTTGAGGCTTCCTCACTAAATATATTTAGGAAACAAATATATTCAAGCATATTTAAGAAAAATGGTAAGACTCTTGGTAGTGTGGAGGATCAGAGGATCTTGAGGCCAGAGTCCATAGGACGCTCAAAGCAGCTGTGCAGGTTGACTCTGTGGTTAAGAAGGCATACGGTGTATTGGCCTTCATCAATTGTGGAATTGAATTTAGGCACCGAGAAGTAATGTTGCAGCTATATAGGACCCTGGCCAGACCCCACGGAGTACTGTGCTCAGTTCTGGTTGCCTCAATACAGGAAGGATGTGGAAACCATAGAAAGGGTGTGGAGGAGATTTACAAGGATGTTGCCTGGATTGAGGAGCATGCCTTATGAAAACAGGTTGAATGAACTCAGCCTTTTCTCCTTGGGGTGATGGAGGATGAGAGGTGACCTGATAGAGGTGTATAAGACGATGAGAGGCATTGATTGCGTGGATAGTCAGAGGCTTTTTCCCAGGGCTGAAATGGCTGCCACAAGAGGATACAAGTTTAAAGTGCTTGGGAGTTAGTACAGAAGAGATGTCGGGGTAAGTTTTTTACTCAGAGTGGTGAGTGCATGGTATGGGCTGCCAGCAACGGTGGTGGAGGCAGATATGATAGGTTCTTTTAAGAGACTTTTGGATATGTACATGGAGCTTAGAAAAATAGAGGGCTATGGGTAAGCCTAGTAATTTCTAAGATAGGGACATGTTCGGCACAACTTTGTGGGCCAAAGGGCCTGTATTGTGCTGTAGGTTTTCTATGTTTCTAAATAGTTAGGTAGGTTTTTACATAGTAAGGGAATTAAGGGTTATGGGGAAAAAGCAGGTAGATGGAGCTGAGTTTACGGACTGATCAGTCATGATCTTATTGAATTGTGTGGCAGGCTCAATGGGCCGGATGGCCTACTCCTGCTCCTATTTCTTATGTTCTTATTTGAAACACCTGCATACTTTGGCCTCAGGGATGACCAAGCTGCAGGTCTCTTCAGCGGCTCTCCTCAGGGACTTAGTGTTGCAACATCAAATTGAGAGTAAAAAAAAGATTTAATTCATCTGGGCGAGATGCAGTGATGTTGGAAATTCCACTGCATTTAGCTTTGAAGTCTGCAATGGTGTGCAGACCTTGCTATAAGCTGTGTGTGTTTTTGGTGGATCTCTGTGGGTTATTGTGAATGCACACCTGTTTGCATGTTTATATACAGTTTTAATAGTTGACTACTTACTTTGGTATGTAAATGTGCATGATTTAATTTCTTATGGATTTGAGGTGCAAAAGGACTTGGGTGTCATCGTGCAGGATTTCCTCAAGGTTAATTTGCAGGGTGAGTCGGTGACGAGGAATGAAAATGCGAAGTTAGCATTCACCTTGAGGATTGGTATATAAAAGCAAGGATGTAATGCTGAGGCCCTGTGAAACGCTGGTGAGGCCTGAGATGTAGTAGCGTGAGCAGTTTTGGGCCTCTTAACTAAGAAAGGACGTGCTGACATTGGAGAGGGTTCATAGGAGGTTCATGAAAATGATTCTGGTTTTGAAAGGCTTATCATACGAAGAGTGTTTAATAGCTCTGGGCCTGTACTCACTGCAATTCAGAAGAATGAAGGGTGACCTCATTGGAACCTATTGAATGTTGAAAGGCCTTGACAAAGTGGAGAGGATGTTTCTTATGGTGGGAGAGTCTAGGACTAGAGGACACGACCTCAGGATGGAGGGACGTTCTCAGAATAGAATGGAGATGAGTAATTTCTTTAGCCACAGGGTGGTGAATCTGTGGAATTTGTTGCCACAGGCAGCTGTGGGGGGCCAAGTCATTGGGTATATTTAAGGCAGATGTTGATAGATTCTTGTTTAAGCAGGGCATGAAGGGATGTGGGGAGAAAGCAGGAGATTGGGGCTGAGGGGAAAACGATTAGTGATGATGAAATTGTGGTGCAGACTCGACAGGCAATTAGAGATGTGTCAGTGTGATGCTGCAGGCATCACTGAATCATGCCTGAAAGGCCATAGTTGGCAGCTTGACATCAAAGGATATACTTTGTATTGAAAGGACAGGCAGGAATGCATAGGCAGTGGTGTGGCTCTGTTGGTAAGAGATGGAATTGCATCTTTAGAAAGAGTTGACATAAGGTCAGAGAATCTTTGTGGGTGGAGTTAAGAAACTGTAAGGGTAAAAAAACCATTGTGCGAAGCATATTTTGGTCTCCAAATAGTAGCCAAGATGTGGGGTTGAGATTGCAAAGGGAGCTGGAAAAGGTATGTAATAAGGGTAATGATACAATTGTAATGGGGAACTTCAATATGCAAGTGAATTGGGGAAGTCATTTTGGTGTTGGATTGCAAGAGAGGGAATGCCTACGAGACGGCTTTTTAGTGCAGCTTGTGCTTGAGCCGACTCAGGGAAAGGATATCTTAGATTGGGTGTTGTGTAATAATCCGGATCTTATTAGGGAGCTTAATGTAAAAGGACACTTAGGAGGTGGCGTTTATAATATGACTGAATTCATTCTGCAATTTGAGAGGGAGAAGCATAATACACATGTATCAGTATTAAAGGGAATTACAGAGGCATGAGAGAAGAGCTTCCCCAGGTGGATTGGAGGAGGATACGGGTGGAGATGATGACAGACCAGAGATGGCTGAAGTTTCTGGGAATAGTACACAAGGTGCAGGATAGTTATGTCCCACAGAAGAAGTAATTCTCAAATGGCAGAGATTACGAGGGAAATTAAGGACTGCACAAAAGCCAAGGAAAGGGCATAGAAAGTAGTAGAAGTGAGTGTGAAATCGGATGATTGGGAAGCTTTTAAAACCCAACAAAGGGCAACTAGAAAAAACTATAAGAAGGGAAAAGATGAAATATGAGGGTAAACTAACCAATAATATAAATCTGGATGCCAAAATATGTTTAAGTTATATAAAGAATAAAAGGGAAGTGAGAGGTATTATTGGATCTCTGGAAAATGATGCTGTTGAGTTAGTAATGGGGGACAAAGAATTGGCAGATGAACTTAATGGGTATTTTGCATCTGTCTTCACTGTGGAAGACACTATCTTGTGCCAAAGGTCTGTGAGTGACAGAGAGGAGGAGTGGGTGCCATTGAACATAAGAACTAGGAGCAGGAGTAGGCCATCCAGCCCAGCGAGCCTGTTCCGCCAATCAATAAGATCATGGCGGATCTGACAATGGACTCCTCTCCACCCTCCTGACTTTTCCCCATAAACTCTTAATTCCCCTACTATGCAAAAATCTATCCAACCTTGTCTTAAATATGTTTACTGAGGTAGCTTGCACTACATTGGGCAGAGAATTCTACAGTTTCACCACTCTTTGGGAAAAGCAGTTCCTCCTCATCTCTGTCATAAATCTACTCCCCCGAATCTTGAGGCTATGTCTCCTAGTTCTAGTCTCACCTACCAGTGGAAACAAATTTCCTGCCTCTATCTTAAAATTATCCCTTTCATAATTTTACCTGTTTCTGTATGATCTCATCTCATTCTTCTAAGTTCCAGCGAGTACAGTCCCAGGCAACTGGATCGCTCCTCATAGTCTTAAACCCCCCCCCCAATCTCTGGAATTAACCTCATGAACCTCCTCTACACTGCCTCTAAAGGCAGTATAACCTTCTTCACATAAGGAGACCAGAACTGTACGCAGTACTCCAGGTGCGGCCTAACTAGTACCTTGTACAGTTGCAGCATAACCTCCCTCCTCTCAAATTCAATTCCTCTAGCAATGAAGGGTACCATTCAATTTGTTTTCTTGATAGCCTGCTGTACAAATGAACTTAATGGGTTCATTTCTTTTGTGATTCATGCATAAGCACTCTCAAGTCTTTTTGCACGCAACATGCTGCAATTTTTTACCATTTAACTATTAATCTGCTCTTCCATTTTCCCTTCCAAAGTGGATGACCTTGCATTTACCAACATTGTGCTCCATCTGCCAGATCCTTGGCCAGTCACTTAATCTATCTATATCTCTCTGCAGACTCTCCGTATCTTCTGCACAATTTGCTTTTCCACTCAATTTCGTGTCATCAGCAAACATGGATACGCTACACCTGATCCCCTCTTCTAGATCATTAATGTATATTGTGAACAGTTATGCACCCAGCAACAACCTCTGCGGCACACTGCCTGTCACTGATTGCCAACCAGAGAAATACCCATGCCGCCCAACTCTCCCACCAAAGGAAACATCCTTTCCGCATCCACTCTGTTAAGGCCTTTCACCTTTCGATAGGTTTCAGTGAGGTTACTCCTCATTCTTCTGAATTCCAGTAAATACAGGCCCAGAGCCATCAAACACTTTTCATGAGAAGCCATTCAATCCTTGGAATCAGTTTTTGAACCTCCTTTGAACCCATTCCAGTTTCAGCATATCCTTTCTAAGATAGGGCTTCTGATTTAGTATTTTCTCGCATTATTAGTTTCAGTTGCTAAAGCCATATGGTCATATCTTTTTAAACTGGCTCTGTTCCTGTTTAAAAATGTATCTGCTGTTGCTACTGGTCTCGTATCTTGCGTTAGATTGATGGTCTAACCTCTCATTTGTGTCCTTTGTTACATGATGGCTTTGATTATCTCAGCCATCTCACAGCTACCTCCACTTTCCATGAACTTCAGCTAATCCATAGTTCTGTTTCACATTTCCTAGTTTGTCCCAAGTCTATTAATTGTTTACTTTTGGTTGTTGATTACATTGGCTCATGGTCTGGCAGTGCCTATAGTTTATCTTTCTGTTCAAATAACTGCCTGTCTTTGTTCTTCACTTTTTTTTTAATATCTTCAAGCTGTCTATCTCTGGGATCTGTGTTTCAGTAATGAGCTTTTGTATGTGCCTGCTTTCTTTATCCCACCAATGTTGGCTGTGGATTCAATTGCTAGGGCCACATGGCATTACCTTTCTATAAGCTTCACTAGCTCTGTTCCATTGTATTTAGAAATGCATTTAATAAATGCTTGGTGTTCCTCTTTTATGATAATTCTCCTGGCTGGTTAGTAAAATGTCCCTATATAAAAGGTGCTATATAAATGCAAATTGTTATCCATGCCTGATAAATGAAATTTAATTTGGAAGAGAATGTGGTGCACATCAGAAAAAATTTCTACAGGTAGGATACTGAAATAAAAGGCATGTTGGAAATATTTGCTGTGGCATCATGGTGGGTGGGTGAGGAGTGGGGGTGGGAACAAAAATATTTTGGACACAAAGTAAAGAGAAACGACAGGATTGAAGTGAAGATCTGTGATAAGGTTGAAGACCTGACAGTAAATCACATTGGTTGATTGACAGCAAAGTGATGGTGTCAAAGCATCATAGGGAGTAAAATATGCGTCTTGGAGAGGTACGTGGTTTCTGGTAATGATTCTGCTTTCCATTGGCTGAAGTAGGGTTTTCAGTGATATGTGCTGAGGGTGGGATAGGATGTATGGCTCTGCATACAGTTGGTGTGCAGCACACAGTCTATTGAATTGAGAAATAGCCTGTTCAAAGAATAGAAGAAACAAATTTAATCAGAATTATTTCCTGGAAAAATGCTACAAATTAGGGATAGTTGGATTTATTTATTTAGAGGTAAATTTAGAGACAGGTCGTCCTGGCCCATCTAGCTGCATTGCCCAGCAACCCACTGAATTAACCCTAGCCTAATCATGCGACAATTTACAATGAGCAATTAACCTACTACCCAGTACGTCGTACGTTTTTGAAATGTGTGAAGAAACCAGAGCATCTGGAGGAAACCCAAGCATTCATGACGCTCGCTGAAATATACATTTTAGTAACCTGCAGCAGTGTTATTTCCAAGCTTGACTGACAGTGAGGTTACCTATTCATCTGCACATTGATTGCTGAGGGCCTACCACTGCGCGCAATCTACCTGAAGTTGTTAAACTCCTAAAATTTGATTTTTCTTAATGTAAGGTAAAGTTCAGATCTTCAAGTTGTATTCAACCACTGTTGGACGTAGAGAACAGAGGGCAGAGTCGGAGTTGAATGGAGATGACCTGCCGATCTCTTTATAATCTAAAGGACATTTATTTGATTTCAGGCCAAATTGCAAATACAGAATCTGAATTAAAGAAACTTGCTCAGGAACACCCAGAATTAAGTGAAGCATATTTAACAAAGCAAAAACAAATAAAGGTAAGAGGTTTTAAACTTGCAGTTAATAAATCAAGCATTTTTTTTCTCTCTCGTTATTGTTTAACATGGAAATCAGCTTTCAAAATCCTTTCTTGCATTTCCTGTAATATGTTTAGAGCATAAGATGTGCAGAATTAGGCCATTTGGCCCATCATGGTTGATTGAACCCCACTCAACCCCATTCTCTTGCCTTTTCTCTGTAACCTTTGACACACTGATTAATCAAGAACCTATCAACCTCTGCTTCAAATATACCCAAGCACTTGGCCTCCTCAGATGTCTTTGGCAGTGTACTCCACAGATTCACCACCCTTTGCCTAAAAAAACCGTCCTCCTCATTTCTGCTCTAAATGAATGTCTCTCTATTGTGAGGCTGTGCCCTCTAGTTTTAGACTCATCCATTAGATGAGTCTTCACATCTAATCCTCTCCACATCACTCTGTCCAGACCTTTCAATATTCAACAGGTTTCAATGAGATTCCCCCTCATTCTTCTAAATTCCAATGAGTACAAGCCCAGAGCTATTAAATGTTCCTTGCATATTAACCCTTTCATTCCAGAAATTATTCCTATGAACCTCCTCTGGACCCTCTCCAATCCTAGCACATCCTTCCTTAGATAAGGGCCCAAAACTCACCAGTGCTTTATAAAGCCTCAACATTACATCCTTGCTTTTTTATTGTAGTCCTCTCGAAATGAATGCTAATATTGCATTAGCCTTTTTTACCAATGACTCGACCTGCAAGTTGACCTTTAGGGAATTCTGCAAAATGACTTCCAAGTCCCCTTGCATCTCTGATTTTTGAATTTTCTTCCTGTTCAGAAAATAATCTATGCTTTTATTCTTTCTACTAAAGTGCATGATCGTACGCTCCCCTATGATTCCATCTGCCACTTCTTTGCCCATTCTCCTAATTTGTCAAATCCTTTTGCGGATTCCCTGCTTCCACAACACTACGTGCCCCTCCACCTATTGTCTTATAGTCTGCAAACTTGGGCACAAAGCCATCAAGTCTGTAATCCAAATCATTGACATATAACGTGAAAAGAAGTGGTTCCAACACTGCGCCCTGAGGAACACCACAAGTCACTGGTTGCCAACTCTGTTTCCTGCCAGTCAGTCAGTCTTCTATCTATGCTAGTATCTTTCCTGTAATGTCATGGGCTCTATCTTGTTATGTGGCTTTGTATGCGGCACCTTGCCAAAGACCTTTCTGGAAATCCAAGTAAACAACATCCACTGGCTCTCCTTTGTTTATCCTGCCTGTTATTTCCTCAAAGAATTCCAACAGATTTGTCAGGCAAGATGTTTCCTTAAGAAAACCATGCTTTGGCCTATTGTATCATGTTCCGTGAATCTTATATTTAAGAAAGAATTCCAACATCTTCCCAGCCACTGAAGTCAGACTAACTGGCCTATAATTTCCTTTTATCTAACTTCCACCCTTAAAGAGTGGAGTGACATTTGCAATTTTCCAGTCCTCTTGAACCACTCCAGAATCTGGTGATTGTTGAAAGATAACTATTAATTTTATTTATTGAGGTTCTTCTGGCCCTTCGATTTGTGCTGCTGAGCAATCCCCCGATTTAATCCTAGCCTAAACAAAGGACAATTAAAGTAACCTACCAACCTACCTTTCGGACTGTGGGAGGAAACTGGAGCCTCTGGAAGAAATGCATGTGGTTGCCTTCTGTGGGTTTTTCAAAAGCTTCCAACTTCCCACCAATTTTTGCTATATTATGTGCTGTCACTTTTCCTTTTATGCTGTCTTTGACTTCCCGTATCAGCCAGGATCGCCTCATCCTCTTTTAGAGTACTGCTACTTTGTGATGTATCTATTCTGTGACTTCCAATTTGTTCCTAGAAACTTGAGCTATTGCTGCTCTGCCCATTGTCCCTGATAGTGTCCCCTTCCAATCATCTTTGGCCAACTTCTCTCTCATGCCTCTGTAATTCTCTTTCATAGTCATCTTTATGTGCTGTGTCGTATGATGTGGGTGACCATGGTCTGTGACCATGATTGTTTTTGGCAAATTCTACAAAAGTTGTAGAAAAGTTGTCTTTTGGATGACCCCAGCCATTATAAATACCCTTCAGAGATTGTCTGCCTGGTGTTAGTGCTCGTGCAACCAGGACTTGTGATGTGCACCAGCTGCTCGTACGACCATCCATCACCTGAACCTGCACCACCTGCTTCATGTGACCTTGATCAGAGAGCCAAGCAGATGCTACACCTTGTCCAAGGGTGACCTGCAGGCTAGCAGCGAGGAGGAGTTTCTTGCACCTCCTTTGGTAGAGACGCATCTCCACCCTGCCACCCTTACTCGACGGTAATACTGATATATCTGACTATAACTTCTCACTTCAAACTGCAGGGTGTATTCTATCATCTTATGATCACTGTCTTCTAAGAATCTCTTACCTTAAACTCCCTATTCAAATCTGGTTCATTGCGCAGCATCCAATCTAAAATTGCCCTTTCCCCAGTGGGCTCAACCACAAACTGCGGTTTAATTTGTACCCAACTTTCCGGCTACTGTTCAGAAGCCTGTATTCTTAAATCTACCCACAAGAATTCTGCATCTTCTGATTCTGTGTCACCTCTTTCTAAGGATTTGATATGATTTTTCAGCAATAGAGCCACACCAACCCTTCTGCCTACCTACTTGTTCTTTTGATACAATATGTATCATCGGATGTTAAGCTCCCAACTGTGATCTTCTTTCTGCCACAACTCAGTGATGCCCACCTCCCAATATTTAACTGTACTACAAGATCACCTACCTTATTGTGTATAGTGCTTGCATTAAAATACAATATCTTCAGTCCTGTTTTAATCACTTTTTTCAATTTTGCACCCATGTTATACTCTCACTGACTGCAATTTTGTCCTATTATATGCCTGTCCATCTTCAGTCTCACCATGCACTGCATCATTGTCAGCCCTACCACTCTGGTTCCCAGCCCCATGCCAATTTAGTTTAAGCACTCCCCAACTGCTCCAGCAAAACCATCTGCAAGGATATTGGTCTCCCAGGAGTTAAGGTGTAACCTGTCCTTTTTAACAGGTCATTCATCATTTCCTTAGAAGAGATCCCAGTGATCTGGAAACCTGAAATCTTCCCCCACACTAATTTCTCAGCCACACATCCATCTGCCAGATCATCCTATTCTTACTCTCACTGGTGCATGCCACGGGCAGCAGTCCAGAAATTACTGCCCTTGAAGTCCAGCTTTTTCTGATCCAGTTGCAGTGGGCCCTCCATACTAGACAGTGATACAACCAGTTAGAATGCTCTCCTCGGTGCATCTGTAGAATTTGTGAGCATCTTAGTTGACATACCAAGTCTTCATTCTAACTTCGAATGAAATCTAACCGCTGTTGTGCTTTCTTTGTAATTGCATCAATCTATGAGAGAGATCTTCAGTGATGTTGGCTCCCAGGAACTTGAAACTGCTCACCCGTTCCACTGCTGATCCCTTGATGAGGACTCAACTTCCCCTTCCTGAACTCCACAATCATGATGTTGAGTGCAAGGTTGTTGTTGCAACTCCACTTAACCAACTGATCTAAGATTCTGCTAACAATAGTTGTGTTGTTGGCAAATTTATAGATTGTGTTTGAGCTGTGCCCTGCCACACGGTTGTGGATGTAGAGAGAGTACAACAGTGGGCTCAGTATGCATCGTGGCCAGGGTTGATGTGCAGTGAGATGTTTTTTATTTCTGTTCTGCACTGTGGTCTCCCAGTGAGAAAGACAAAGGATCCACTTGCAGAGGGAGGTAGAGAGGGCCACATTTTGGAGTTTGTTGATTAGAACTGAGGGTATGATTGTGTTGAACACTAAGCTGTAGTCAATAAGCAGCATCCTTATTTACTGTTGTCCAGGTGATGAAAGGCAGTGAGCAAGTGAGATTGGATCGCTGTAGATTTATCCGAAGCGGTACTATTATTGAGTGGAGCGGCCCCAGGTACTCTGCACTAGTTGCTTATTCTGTTTCCCTCTCCTGGAATAGTCATTTAGCTACCTGTCTCCTGCAATTTAGTGGTGACTACCTCCCTGTAGCTTATATCTATCATCTCCTCATTCTACGTATGAGCAGAAGGTCATCAAGCTGCACCTCCAGTTCCTTAATGATCCCTAATGGGCTGTAGTTCATTGCACTTGGTGCAGATGTATTTATCAGGGAAACTGAAAGTCTCCCAGATTTCAAGAAGACTAGAATATAAAAAATAGGATGTAATGCTGAGTCTTTATAAAGCACTGGTGAGTATCGTGAGCAGTTTTGGGCCCATTATCTCTATAAAAAAAAACATATATATAACATATAACAATTACAGCACGAAAACAGGCCATCTCGAGTCCATGCCAATCGCTTACTCTCGCCTAGTCCCACCGACCTGCACTCAGCCCATAACCCTCCATTCCCTTCCTGTCCATATACCTATCCAATTTTTTTTTTTAAAATGACAATACCAAACCTGCCTCTACCACTTCTACTGGAAGCTCGTTCCACACAGCTACCACTCTGAGTAAAGAAGTTCCCCCTTGTGTTACCCCTAAACTTTTGCTCTGTAACTCTCTACTCATGTCATCTTATTTGAATCTCCCCTGCTCTCAATGGAAAAAGCACGTCAACTCTATCTATCCCCCTCATAATTTTAAATACCTCTATCAAGTCCCCCTCAACCTTCTATGCTCCAAAGAATAAAGACCTAACTTGTTCAACCTTTGTCTGTAACTTAGGTGCTGAAACCCAGGTAACATTCTAGTAAATCTCCTCTGTACTCTCTCTGTTGTGCTGACATTGGAGAGGTTTCAAAGCGGGTTCATGAAAGTAGAAAAGACTTGTCGTATGAAGAGCATTTGATGGCTCTGGTCCTAAACTCACTGGAATTCAGAAGAATGAGTGGTGGCCTAATTGAAACCTAATTGATCTTTATTGAAATGCCTCGATAGAGTGGATGTGGAGAGGATGTTTCCTATGGTGGGAGAGCCTAGGACTGGAGAATACAGCCTCAGAATAGATGGGTGTTCTTTTGGAACAGAGATGAGGAGGATTTTCTTTAGCCAGAGAATGGTGAATCTGTGGAATTCTTTGCCACAGATAGTTATGGAGGCCGTGTCTTTATGTATATTTAAGGCAGAGATTGATAGATTCCTGATTGGTCAGGGTATGAAGGAATATGGGGAAAAGGCAGGAAATTGCGGCTGAGATGGAAAATGGATCAGCCATGATGAAATGGTGAAACAGACTCGATGGGTCAACTGGTCTAATTCTGCTCCTATACCTTATAGTCTTAATTCTCACATCTCACACAAAGAACATACCCCAGACCCACTTTCCATGTACTTATAAACAAAGAATGAGGGGGAGAAAAAGAACTTGCTGAAAAACTGGCTGACTTCAGCATGTTCTCGCTGAAGCCTATTGATCCCAAAGTGTCCCACTTGAACACTGGCCCATTCCAATATGGGTGTTCCCACAATGGCCACTCCACTTGCAGTTTGCTTCTTTTAATTGGCCTTTGCTAAGCTATTAATAACTTTGCTCGCTTTTTAAACCTGGTGCGTAAAATCCACGAGGAACTGTTTTCAACTCTCTGTCATCTTGTACTCAGCATACAAATCACGACAGTGTCCACTCGCTCTTTTGACTTCTAGTAATCTAGAATTATTTGGAACAGTTTTTTTTATTAAAACTATTGTGCTAAATATTAATTTGCCATAGAAAGGGTGCAGAGGAGATTTACAAGGATGTTGCCTGGATTGGGGAGCATGCCTTATGAGAATAGGTTGAATGAACTTGGCTTTTTCTCCCTGGAGTGACAGAGGATGAGAGGTGACCTGATAGAGGTGTATAGGATGATGAGAGGCATTGATTGTGTGGATAGTTAGAGGCTTTTCCCCCAGGGCTGAAATGGTTGCCACAAGAGGACACAGGTTTAAGGTGCTGAGGAGATGTCAGGGGTAAGTTTTTTTTACTCAGAGTGGTGAGTGCGTGGAATGGGTTGCCGGCAACGGTGGTGGGCGTGGATATGATAGGGTCTTTTAAGAGACTTCTGGATACATACATAGAGCTTAGTAAAATAGAGGGCTATGGGTAAGCCTAGTAATTTCTAAGGTAGGGACATGTTAGGCACAACTTTATGGGCTGAAGGACCTGTATTCTGCTGTAAGTTTTCTGTGTTTCTATGTTTCTAAATTCAAAAATGGTGTAATTCATTGACAAACTGTCTTCTATGATTCAAACACAGTTAATTTGAATCAAAGTTCTGTCAGTTAGTTTTTGTGCTTGTATGTTCACAAGGAGGCATCCTTTCTTTAGGAGGTTGGAAATATTGCATGAAAAAATGCTGATGAGGTACAAATATACTTATTGAAAATGCCTAATTATTCTGTGCCTCAATACATAGTGTCATTGTAAATCCTCTTGATTAATTTGATATCTTTGTACTTCTCTAAAAAAGGAAATAAACTCCTTTCCTCCATATAAATTACATTGACGTAGTTTTCTTATTGCTTTTCCTTCAGTCTAAGATACGGGATCATGATAATGTAAACTATCTGAAAAAAATATTCTGTGAGCTGGAAAATGTTCTAGACCAGGTGGAGACTGAGTTGCAGCGAAGGATTGAAGAAACTCCGGGTCAGTATCAAATAAATTACTTTTACATTTAATCCCACATAATTCTACTTCTTTCTCATTGCCACAGGATAAATTTGAGGGAAAAGTAGAATCCCGCAATGCCAAGTGCAGGAAATTTGAGGTCTTTAATATTTTGCTGTATAAGATCCATTGGGGTAGATAGTTTGAGGATCTTTTTTGTTTTCTCACTTGTTGGAAAGTACTTCAAAAATGAAAGGAAGTCAAGACTGTATTGGTGTCCATCCATGTTAAAATTCTAGCCTCGATTAGTGTTAATATGTACTTAAAATGAAGTAAAATATCATCAGCTTAGATCTTGACTTCCATGTCCTTGTGTTGTGTTGTTCTTGAGTCTTGTTAGATCACATCTTGATTCGCATTTCCTGTTTGGTGTTTTTTAAGAGTACGACTCTCCTCCCTAGCTGATGAGGGAAGTCTAAAATTGTTGCTTTGTTAATGTAGTTTCATTGGGAGGAGAACTTGTAATAGTGAACTAATAAAACAGCACTTGAAATTGTGGAAAATACCATATAAGACAATAAATATAATAAATATAAGTATAAAACTTGCAACGTATTTATCTGGATTTCTTTCTCTTGAGCAGAAGAAGGACATCAGCCATGGCTCTGTGGTGAATCTTTCACACTTGCAGATGTCTCACTCAGTGTAACATTGCATCGCCTGAAGTTCCTTGGACTTGCCCGAAAATACTGGGGAAGTGGAAATCGCCCAAATTTAGAATCTTATTATGAACGTGTGTTGCAACGAAGGACTTTTCGAAAGGTCTTGGGAAATGTGAACAACATTTTGCTTTCTGCAGTACTGCCTACGGCTTTCCGAGTTGCTAAAAAACGTGCTCCCTCCTTTTTGGGGGCTAGTTTTGTAGTAAGTCTGCTGGGGGGATTAGGTTACTTAGCATTCGTGTTCCTAAAAAAGAGACTATCATAGGTTTTCTCAGCATGAAATTACTATGCAGCAAAACTTTCGCTGAGCTGTGATGCTGCAATCATTGCACTTAGCAGACTAAGATAGACTAATCAAGGAACATTGGAGTTATGTTTGTGTAAAGGAATTGCTGTCATTTTATTTAATTATTTTTAAAGAGTAAGTTTGTGAAACGTGGAATCTGTGCACAATGCAACTCAATTGTAAACTTTTAAGAACTGTTAACATTTGTTTTTTGCTCCAGGTAATTGTGTGAATAGATTATTCTGTTGCAATGTTTATAGATTTTACACATTCATGGATAAACTTCAAACTGCAGGCAAATCAAAAGTTTGTAGCTTGTTACTTACACACTATTTAATGTCCAGCCAGTGTGTTGACCAGACTCTGTAGGTTCAATGTCTATTCTGCACAATCAAGTTAAGGATCATGAGCAATGTATTGATCTTTGTAGGATGTGTTCTACCTTTTTCTGAAGTATCATTTTGGGCCTTCCTGCCTTAATTAAAGATTTTTTTGGTTAAAAAAATGTCTTAATTTGTTTTCTATGCTCAGTAGGTTTGAACGTTTACTTTCTTGCAATATACTTTGTAGCTTTCAATATTTATTACTTGGGCATGCATAAGAGAAATCAAGAGTTGAGGAAATTTAACACACTTGTAGTAAAATTCTATTTTTTAAAAAAAAGCATTTGCCTATCTTTATTTTGACATATCTTTAAGACAGTTCAGATGTGCACAAGGATGCAATATTGTTCCTATAATGAATTCTCTTCTCAAAGTTAAACTCTATCATCTTCCCTTTTATACATAATAATTAAAAGGGCTAGAGCTGATCATTCATTTCAGATTTCTCCTTTCCCCTGTCTGCTACATCAGTTAATGCTTTTCTATTAGAACAAGTTCAAAACAATTAAGAACATCAATAGGACATTCTGTCCTTCATGTTTGCTTTGCCCTTAAGCATTGTTCTTTTACCTCATTGCTACTTGTTCTGATCCCATATCCCTTAATATGGTAATATCTACCTTGAATAAACCCCAAAAGAGCGTGGAACAAGACTTTACCCTCCTTTGGGCTAGGGTGAGGAAGAATTCCAAAGATTTAATATCTTCTGGGTGAAGAAATTTCTCATATCCTCGATGGCTCTCTTTGATTGTATCCTGGTTCCAGAGAACATGTGTGGAAACACCACTTCTGTAAGCTATCTAGTGAATTCCTGCTAGCAATTTATATACTTCAATTCAATCACTTCTCTTCCTTGCATAGAAGAGGTGCATTTTGGTTAATCTGTCCCTGGTACACAAAAGCCATGGCCTAGGAATCATCTAATACTCCTTGATCACCAGCAGAGTAGACCACACTAATCTGAGATCTCTGGTTTAGCATCTGGCTCATCAGGTAATAGTTACTGAGCTGCCTTTGCATCTGTGGGGGTGGGGGGGCACTGAAAATTAAAAAAAGAAAAGGTGCAAAAGCCTTAGCAGGAAACTTAATTTCTTTAGAATGGGGAGAGAACCATAGTTTTTGTTCCTTGGAAGTTATAATGTTAAAAAATAAGTTTTACCATCATTTTTAAGATTTTGAGGAGAATTGCTAGGGAGAGAAAGTGTATATATTTCTGGCACATGGTGTTTGGGGAAGGCGTATTGGGGGTGCTGTTGTTTTAAGAAGAGCCAAGTCTTTTGTTAGTGTAATTAGGAAAAAATAAACTACTGCATGTAAAGAGTGGTAAAAGGAATTTCTTTTGTCTATAACGGTTGATGCTATGTTAATTGTTAGGTTTAGCAGAGAGTGATAAATTAACCATAAACTTTAAGGGGTAAGTAGATCATCATTCTGCAATAACCTTTGATTGTTGGACAGTTATTGGACTAAATGGCCTACTTTTTGTACTGGTGAATACAAATAGGGTTAATGTAATCTCTGAGTAACCTAGCTTTTAGTGAATATGTGTTGCATTTCTTCCAATGTCAATATTTCCTTTCCAATTTGTGTTGCCAGAACATGGAATAATATTATCCCAGAAGATGGAAGCTCTCTGTGATGGCTTGGCTGATTGAAAAGTTCACTTCATTGTATTTCTGCACACTGTTGGAAGCAGAGCAGCAAAATGCATGCCCAGCAAGCTGTTTATTCATTGTTATCCTGTCATTTCATGAGAGAGGAGGAGGAGCGATGGAAAGGAGAGGCTGACAATACGAGTCATTAATCTATAAAGGCATTGACTGTCAGTTGAAATAATTAGTGTGGCCAGTAGGTGGTGATCCTGAAATTAGTTTTCATCAAAAAATGTTGTTTTGCAAATCACGATCTTAAACTGCCAGTGGTACTGTTCACATGTTGATGAAGAAAACATGTACCTTCATCAAGAAGATGAAGAAAACTTGTATCAGTCTAGTCATATCCTCACCAATGAATGGGTATAAACATAAAGCAGAATATTGCAACTCTATAAAGTGTGTAGAAGTGACCTGATTCAGGTGAGAACTCACTTTATATAAAATTGTTCTATTGTGAAGCACTTTAACACATAGTTCCTTGAGTCTGTAAATAGCTTCATATTGTCTGAAGTTTCATACATTCGTGCAGTCATCACTGACTTTGATGGCTGTTTGCAAAATAGATCTATTAACCAAGGTCCTATCACATCTCAAGAGCACCAAACCTATCATAAAGGAAATCAGGCTCTGCATGCTGAGCTCATCTCAGTGGAAACTTAATTCTTGATGACTATTTGTACTTAATCTTTACCCCAAAATACTCTTAACTTTCTATAATTATTCTCAGTTTATGGACTGAAGTTATTTTTTTAACCAACATCATTGTATAGAGACCAGTGTTGGAGTTCGTTCTAGAGCATAGGACTGTAGTATTACCAACTATAGCTTAGAGCCATTGCTGTAAGCTAGTGTTTCCCTGAGTCACTTAGACTAGGTTGAAATGAAATCTATATTGTCTGGGATCTTGGGAGTTGGGTGTAAAAGCCTCTGAGTGAAATTATTGTAAGTGCCACAGCTTTCACTCTTGCACTCTTACTGCAATAAAAGTTCAAGATTTCCTTTACTGATTAATTGACACTAGCATTCATAACAGATTTAGTCCAAGTTGCAGAAATTTAACATCATTATTTGTTATGGCATCATTTAGCTATTGTTAGAAATAGCCAAACCACAGATGCCAGCTCCTACCTTATTATGGAAACATAGCAAACTTACAGCACAATACAGGCCCTTTGGCCCACAAAGCTGCGCTGAACATGTCCTTACCTTAGAAATTACCTAGGCTTACCCATAGCCCTCTATTTTTCTACGTTCCATGTATCTATCCAGTGGAGTCTTAAAAGACCCTATCGTTTCTGCCTCCACCACCACCTTTGGCAGCCCATTCCACACACACACCACTCCCTGCGTTTAAAAAAAACAACAACTTATCCTTGACATCTCTGTACCTACTTCCAAGCACCTTAAAACTATGCCCTCTTGTGCTAGCCATTTCAGTCCCGGGAAAAAGTTCTCTGACTATCCACAGGATCAATGCCTCTCATCATCTTGTACACCTCTGTTGCTCCAAGGAGAAAGGGCTGAGTTCACTCAACCTATTCTCATAAGTCATCACAAAGTACACTGTAGATGCTGTGGTCAAATGAACATGTACAAACAAGCTGGATGAATGCAGCAGGTCGGGCAGCATCCGTTGAAATGAGCAGTCAACGTTTCCGGCCGAGACCCTTCGTCAGGACCCTTCTCATAAGTCACGCTCCTCAAACCAGGCAAATTCCTTGTAAATCTTCTCTGCACCCTTGTTATGGTTTCCACATCATTCCTGCAGTGAAGCAGCCAAAGCTGAGCTCAGTACTCCAAATGGGGTCTGACCAGTATCCTGTACAACTGCAAGGTTACCTCTCGGCTCTTAAACTCAATCCCATGATTGACGAAGGACTATGCACCGTATGCTTTCTCTCACTTTATCTGGGTTGAACTCCATCTGCCACTTCTCAGCCCAGTTTTGTAGCCTATCGATGTCCCACTGTAAACTGACAGCCCTCCACACTATCCACAACACCCCCAACCTTTGTGTCATCAGCAAATTTTCTAACCCATCCCTCCACTTCCTCATCCAGGTCATTTATAAAATTCACAAAGAGTAGGGGTCCCAGAACAGATCCCTGAGGCACACCACTAGTCACCAACCTCCATGCAGAATATGACCCATCTACAAACATTCTTTGCCTTCTGTGGGCAAGCCAGTTCTGGAACAACAAAGCAATATCCCCTTGGATCCCATGCCTCCTTACTTTCTTAATAAGCCTTGTATGGGGTACCTTATCAAATGTCTTACTGAATTCCCATATACACTACATCTACTGCTCTACCTTCATCAATGTGTTTAGTCACATCCTCAAAAATTCAATCAGGCTCGTAAGGCACGACCTGCCTTTGACAAAGCCATGCTGACTATTCCTAATCATATTATGCCTCTCCAAATATTCATAAATACTGCCTCTCAGGATCTTCTCCATCAACCTAACAACCACTGAAATAAGACTCACTGGTCTATAATTTCCTAGGCTATCTCTATGCTCTTTCTTGATTAAGGGAACAACACCCACAACCCTCTAATCCTCCAGAACCTCCCTTGCCTCCCATAGTAGCCTGGGGTACATCTTGTCCGGTCTTGGAGACTTATCCAACTTGATGCTTTCCAGTGGGTCCAACGCATCCTCTTCCTTAATATCTACACACTCAAGCTTTTCAGTCCACTGTAAGTCATCCCTACGATCGCCAAGATTATGCATACATATGCACAATGCATAGTAGCCTTTGTCTATATGCCCCTTCTTACTCGTCTTGCCATTGCTGATCATTACCGTAATTGCATTATTTGGGTCCATCAATAAAATTAAAAAAACTTTCAGCACAGAAGAAGGAAGTTTGGTCTGTTGTGATGTTAAATTTATCAAAACTCCTTATTTTGACAAACCATATTAGGTCATCACTAATTCTCTTGGTTTAAGGAGAACTTTACAAATTTTCTAACCTTCCTTATACTTGTTTCTTATCCTTGGAAATATCTGGAAGGCCTGCTGTTTACATTTTTCCTGATGTATGATGTTCACATTACTCCTGTTACAACCTAGTCAGTAGTTTAAAAGATTCTAGCATATTTTGCTTTTACTCTATTACTTTGTTTATAATTGATGTGCTGTGTTATTTTTTAAAATCTTATTTAGTAACAAAGCACAGAGTAGGCCCTTCAAGACAACTCATCCCAACAGCCCATTACAAACCAGATTAACCCTAACCTAATCATGGGACAATTTACGGTGACCAATTAACCTGCCAGGTACATCTTTAGTCTGTGTGAATAACTACCCTTCCATTAATTTAAAAGCTGAAGTCAATTTATATGACATGATCCTTTTGCATACAGAATTATAGCAATGAATGTTGTCAGTATTTCATTAAATTGTAGAAAATAGCATTAAAATAACTAAGTACATTTAAAAATATATATAATTAAAAGAGTAAACATTTGATAAATAAAATTCTGAAACTATTCCACATAGCTGAATAGATTACTATGATTGTCACATAATCTGAAGTAATATTAGAATCTACTCCAGCATGAAAACACACCTTTTAGAGGGAGCAGAAGTGGAGAGAGTGAGCAGTTTCAAGTTCCTGGGTGTCAAGATCTCTGAGGATCTAATCTGATTTTAACATATCGATGTAGTTATAAAGAAGGCAAGATAACAGTTATACTTTATTAGGAGTTTGGAGAGATCTGGCATGTCAAAAAACATACTCAAAACTTCTATAGTTGTACTGTGGAGAGCATTCTGACAGGCTGTATCACTATCTGGGATGGAGGGGCTGCTGCACAGGACTGGAAGAAATTGCAGAAGGTTGTAAATCTAGTCAGCTCATCTTGGACACTAGCCTACGAGGTATGCAGGACATCTTCAGGAAGTGGTGTCTCAGAAAGGCAGTGTCCATTATTAAGGACCTCCAGCACCCAGGGCATGCCCTTTTCTCACTGTTACCATCAGGTAGGAGGTACAGAAGCCTGAAGGCACACAGTTAGCGATTCAGGATCAGCTTCTTCCCCTCTGCCATCCGATTCCTAAATGGACGTTGAATCTTTGGACACTATCTCACTTTTTTTAAATATATAGTATTTCTGTTCTTGCACATTTTAAAAATCTATTCAATATGCATATACTGTAATTGATTTACTTGTTTAATTATTATTATTTTATTTTTTCTCTCTCTGATAGTTTATGTATTGCATTGAGCTGCTGCTGCTAAGTTAACAAATTTCATGTCACATGCCGGTGACAATAAACCTGATTCTGATTCTGATTCTCCTTCAGCTCACTGAATCTGCGCTGTCAAATTTCAGTATCCCTGCACACATTTATCATATTTTCTCTCCCCTTTCCCACTGACTCACGTGAAACTCTACACTCACCTACACACTAAAGACAATTTGCAATAGCTTATGAACTTAAAGTAAACCCATACAATCACAGGGAGAACATGCAAAACTCAGATTAAAGATTTTGTCACATGTACACCCAAATATCAAAACATACAGTGAAAGTAAGTAATTAGTGTCAACACAGTCCTAATACGTGCTGGGGTCGTTCCTCAAATGTCGTCACACCCCCAGCACCAAGATAGCACGGCCACAACTTACTAATCGTAACATGTACTTCTTGAAATGTGGGAGGAAACCCATGCATTCACAGGAATGAAGTACAGACTGCATGCAGACAGTGGTGGGAATTGAGCTCTGATTGTCGGTGCTGTGATAAGGCTATGCTACTGTGCTACCCTACAGAAGATCAATGGGACTTTGTGAGATAATGGCTCTATTAGCTATGCAACATAAAGTTAATGTAACTAAAAGCCAAAAATTGACAAAGTCATTGTAAATAATTTGAGAGTATAAAAACATTTATCAAAATTGTGGAGATGTTAAAAAATGTAGACTTCTGAAGTTGAAGTTCGAGTTTAATTATTCAACCGTTCATGAATAGTGTTCCTCTAGGGCCAAGGTGCAAAACACAGTAGCAACAGCACACAGTACACCGCACATAACACAAATAGTACATATGGTTATGATTTCAGAAAGACGTACAGTAACAAAAAATATATAACATATAGCCCAAGTCCTTGAATGGCATGATGGTAAGTGTCCTCATTGAGCTTGTTCTTCCACCAACTGAGCACCAGAGGGCAGCACCCACAGGAGTGCCAGCTCCCGACCCAGTACAGATTACACACAGCACAATCACAGAAGCCCCTGTTCTCTCCCACACTGCCTCTGGTGTCTGCACCCCTGGGTGACTGTAACAGGTCACCCTGAGGAGAGGGCCCTGCCATTGCTACAACCGAAGCAATGCATCTCCCTCATTATCGGTCTTGTCAAACAGTGCTAACGTTATTTCACGTTTCCAATGTCCAATGGGGTCCTGTGATCACAATAAAAACAGTCCATGACAATGACACCAATTCAGCGCCACAGAACGCAACAAGTCCAGGAGACAATGCAAAAACAGTAAGCAGTAAGTCCAGCTATATCACTATTGAGCAACTTGATGATGGGATAGTCCTCCAGTACTTAATGTTCTCCATAATCAGCAGTGAGTTGCAATCACATAAAAGACATATAGGATGAACAAGTACACCTTTGATTGGACCTGGATAGGTCACTGCGTCTGAGACCGCCACCATCTTATTTGGAATAAGGTCTGTTAGGAGAAGGAGCATTGCTGAGAAAAAATAAACACATGATATAAAGGAATGCAGTCTTTAACAGAATAACAGAATTGAGAAGAATTATCATGGATTTGTTAAAAGGTTATATTCAACTGATATTCTGGAGTTCTTTGAGAATAACGGAATATATAAAATTGAACCGATTGACAGGGTGCATTTGGAATTTCTGAAGACTTTTGATAGAGGTCCCACACAGGAAGTTGGTCAACAAGGTAAAGCATACCAAGCTGAAGATAATTTACTAAAACAGATTGATAATTGGTTATTGGACTGAAAACAAAGTGAGAAGAAAGCGTTTTCTAATGTAAGTAGGCTGTGACTAATGGGGTACTGCAGGAATTGGTATCTGGGTCCCAAAAAGAAATCAATGATTTGGGTAAGAGAACTAACTGTTAACCTGTCACCTTCTAGCTAGCCTCCTTCCCCACCCCACCCCATCCCCTCACCTTTTTATTCTGGCATCTTCCCCTTCCTTTTCAGTCCTGAAGACTAGTCTCAGCCTGAAACGTTGACTGTTTATTCATTTCCAGAGACGCTGCCTGACCTGATTTACTTCAGCGTTTTGTGTGTGTCGCTCTGGGTTTCCAGCATCTGCAGCATCTCTGGTGTTTATTACTGTTATATTTCTAGATCTGATGAATCTACACAGCTAAGTGGAGCTGTGAGTGAGGAGGAGGAGGACGTAAAGAGGCTTCAAGGAAACATAAGCCGAGCGAATGGTTGAATTCGACACAAGAAGGACAAATGTGAAACTATCCACTTTGCTGCACGTATGGAACAGAAAAAAAAGCTAAATGTTGGCTGATTCAGTAGTGTGACTGTTCGGGTTAGTTTGTAAACAAGTCACTAAAGTCAGCGCGCATGTGATCGAGAAGGAAATTGGTAGTTTAGCCTATAATAAGAGAGGATTTCAGAACAGCAGTAAAGATACCCTTTCGCAATTATAAAAGACCTTGATGTGTCCACCACAAGCATACTGTCAACAGAGGTTTATAAGATTATGAGGGACATTGATAGGATATCTGTCTCCCAGGGTTGAAATGTCTAACACATGTATTGAAGGTGAGAGAGGGTAGGTTCAAGGGGGATGTGAGGGGTAAGTTTTTTTTACTCAGAGAGTTGTGGATGCCTGGTATGGTGAGAGAGGCAAATACATTAGAGGCTTCTAAGAGACGTTGGGATAGGCACATGGATGTAATGTAGATGGAGGGATATGGACATGGTGTAGGTAGGAGGGGTTAGTATTTGAGTGGCTTTAGATCTGCCTTTTAGCTGATTCACACAACATTCTGGGCTGAACAGCCTGTTTCTGTGCTGTATAGTTTATGTTTTATGTTCTGGGTCTATGTTTCTAAAGATGGATGTACTGCATTTTAGCAGTCCAGGTAGCAGAAAATTGCCCTCAAAAATCCAAAATGTGGAATAACAAATCACTAATATATGTCATTTCTTGAAAAGGCTATTTTACTTTCATCTTTCATTTCATGTGATGTGACTAGTCATGTTCAGTGTTGGCTCTATGTGTCTGTGCTACCAAATGTAAATTTTATGACTCTCAATAGATTTGGAGATTCTCTTGTAAAACCATTAACCAATAGAACTCTTAAGTTCAAAACTAGCTGATGAAACAGTAATATGGCAAGATATACAACCATAAAAGCCTATACCTAACAGTGGGCACAAAATCTTAGTAAGTCAGAAGTTGAAATTTTGAGTGCTGCATTTAGGGAACAGTTTGAGAGGACGCCTGGCGTACAACGTACATCAGGTGCAGCCTAATTAGATGAAGTAGAAATATGGAGAAAAACTTCAACATGTCAAGTGTTACACTGTCAGGACACGTGAGATAAAGTTGTGACTTGATAGAGCTGTTTAAAATTAATATTTTGGTGGGGGGAGTGGTGTGGGGTGGCACATTGGCATTGCAGTTAGTAAAACACTGTTACATCTCCAGAGACCGGCATTCATTTTGCGCTGCTGCCCGTAAGGAATTTCAACATTTTGCCCGTGACTGTGTGGGTTTCCTCTGGGTTCTCCGGTGGCCTCCCACATTCCAAAGGCGTATGGGTTGGTAGGTTAATTGGTCTCGTGGGTGTAATTGGGTGGCGCGAGCTCGTTGGGACGGAAGGGCCTGTTATTGGGCTGTATCTCTAAATAAACAAATAAAAAATATATGAAAAATAGATCACTGTATATAGAAACAGAACTGTTTTCTGTGGCTGAGGATTCTAGATCACAAATACAATATGCAAACCTCAAATATTCTACACTTGAATCTCCGGTGTTGGATTTGAATTCTTACAGCATGTGTAGTTCTGCACAGAACTTATGCAATGCATTCTGTCAAAAGTGCTTCATTTTGATTTTAAGCATAGGTTCATGTACAACCATACTTCTGCAAAATGAATTCAACCATAAATAAAATTAAATCAACAAATGCTGTAGCTGAAAAAGTTTCTTTCTATATTTGGATCTTTATGTAGGCATGAATAAACATCGAATTGATCCAAGAACTATTGGACTCCCTGTGTATTTTTGGAAAAATATCAAAAGTTAACTGAATCATCACTCAGTGTCTAGGACGAGCAATGAATTGGTGATCATACAAGACTTTTGTTTCTGTAACTTTGTGTGACATGATTGTGAACACATGCTGTCAAATAATGATAAATTTACAACCACTCTTCCAAGAAATTTTATGCTTAAATTGTGTGTTTTCTTGGGTTGCTATTTCTATAAAGTAGATAATAATAGTACTGCTATGAATTTTTACACAAAAATATCACTAATTATGTATTGACTACATCAGAACATTACAGGCAACTGCTGAGCACCTGCATTTTGTAAACTTCTGAAATGTTACTCCTTCCAGATGACAGTTCCCACTAAAATGAATAATTTACAGATCACCGAAAACTGATGAATAGCTAGGAGTTTGTTGCCTGGAGATTTGATGGCGAATAGCATAATTTTGGGTGCCTATCAGTCACACAATCCTCGAACAATCGTGGGCAAGACTCCCATGAGTTTTTCCAGTCAGAGTACACTCCTCTGGCACTTCTGATTAGATTTCCCAGCTGGCATCACAAGTACATACCAGACACATTAAAAGTGATGATCTTTTTATTTAAATTAGGGCAAAGTGCATTTTAAAGGCCACTTTCTCAATTTTGGTGAGCCAGGTGCCTGACTAACAATGTGCTGAACTTGCCAGTAATTAAAAAAGAAGACTTTTTAGAAGTTTAGGAGTTTAGAAGTTATTGTTGGTTTGCCTTTTCATGCTGCTGGCTAATGGCTGGGCACTTTGCTATGTGTTTTTGAAACTAGAACTTTTTTTTTCTGGTGGGTGCAAAGCTTGCAGATAATGCACGTCTCTGAGCCATCTCATAGACTGATCTCAGTTGTTGGTAATATGGTGGGTCTGCCTTTGGTCTGGTAAACCAAGCTGAGTGACAGGAAAGGCAGCAGGGAGCAGGAACATCTGGAGTAAGAGGAGAACTCTAAAACTCTAGTTAGGTCACACTTGGAGTACTGTGTCCAATTCTGGTCGCCTCACTATAGGAAGGATGTGGAAGCATTGGAAAAGGTATAGAGGAGATTTACCAGGATGCTGCCTGGTTTAGAGAGTATGGATTATGATCAGAGATTAAGGAAGCCAGGGCTTTACTCTTTGGAGAGAAGGAGGATGAGAGGAGACATGATAGAGGTGTACAAGATATTAAGAGGAATAGACAGAGTGGGCAGCCAACGCCTCTTCCCCAGGGCACCACTGCTCAGTACAAGAGGACATGGCTTTAAGGTAAGGGGTGGGAAGTTCAAGGGGGATATTAGAGGAAGGTTTTTTTACTCAGAGAGTGGTTGGTCCGTGGAATGCACTGCCTGAGTCAGTTGTGGAGGCAGATGCACTAGTGAAGTTTAAGAGATTACTAGACAGGTATATGGAGAAATTTAAGGTGGGGGGTTATACGGGAAGCAGGGCTTGAGGGTCAGCACAACGTTGTGGGCCAAAGGGCCTGTATGTGCTGCACTATTCTATGTTCTGTGTTCTATGAGA
The DNA here is from genome assembly GCF_030144855.1 of Hypanus sabinus. Taxonomy (NCBI): domain Eukaryota; kingdom Metazoa; phylum Chordata; class Chondrichthyes; order Myliobatiformes; family Dasyatidae; genus Hypanus; species Hypanus sabinus. The sequence goes on from NC_082706.1 coordinate 183,789,915, forward strand.
AGGCAGGACACATTGCAGAGGAGGTACAAGGCAACCATCAGAAGGTAATTAGATAGCAGATTAACTATATTTTACTTAAAACTTCTCTACAACACTTTCATTATGTTTTTGGACTTCACCCACACCAAAATGTTCATATACTTTTATTAGTTTATAGCTGTTTGTTGGACAGCCTTGTGATTCAGTCAGACACACAACTCATGTTGTATGGAGTAGAATGCATGCCAATGGAACAGCTCTCTCTCCTTCCTCCCGGTTATGGTGCCACGGTCTGTGAACTGACAGTCGTAGTTGGTATTTCAGCCGTACTTTTAATGTTATAACCCGTTTGCTCTCCTTGCAGTTCGTGCATGGCTCAGGTAACAGCTGAATTTTACATTTTAATTTGTGCCTAGATTCCTGGAGTACTCTGAGCAGGAGCTCTTGGTTAACTGGTTTATTAACACTTCATGTTTAGACTTTTAAGTTAATGGCTTTTATGTGGCTCATTTCAGGTAGTCACTTATTTAACTTCTGCACGTCACTCCTATTTTTCCTCCTGTGCCACAGTCAGATCCAATCACTCAGCTTTTGTCCTTGCTATTTTCTCCTGCTCTGCTCACAGTCCTCTTCAGAGAACCATGGAAAAGTTGAGCACAGAAACAGGCCCTTTGGCCCATCTAGTCCTTTCCTAGCCATTTAACCTGTCTACTCCCAACAACCTGCAGTGGGACCACAGCCCTCCATACTCTTACCATCTATGTACCTATCCAAACTTCTCTTAAACATTGAAATCGAGCTCGGGTGCACTACTTGTGCTAGGTGAAGAACTTTCCCCTCATGTTCCCCTTAAACTTTTCAACTTTCACCCTCAACACATGGCCTCCAGTGTTATTCCTACCCAACCTCAGTGGAAAGAGCTTGTAAATGCCTGCATTTACCCTATCTATATCCCTAATAATTTTGTATCTTGCTATCAAATCTCCCCCTAATCTTCTATGCTCCAAGGAGTAAAGGGAATACCTGGTCAATACCTGCTTCACGGGCTCATTTGCTGCCCTCGCCCTCTTCACTTGAACTGTTCCTGTCCCTGACCTGCTATTGCTCATTTCCTCTTTACCTGACCTAATACTGACATTGCCTTGTTCACTAGGGGGAGGACCAGGTTGAGTTAATTTCCTGACAACAGCCAGGACAAAGACCCACAAATGCCCTGTGGGTGGAACTTTGCACCTTACTGTCTCTTCCAATCCTCCGAAGCTGTTCCACTTTATTGTGCACTGTTATTGCTTTACCTTGTTCTGCCTCAATGCACTGTGTGAGGATTTGATCTGTATGAACAGTCTGCAAGGCAAGCTTTTCACTGTATCTTTGTACATGTGACAATAATAAACTGATTTAATTTCCAATCAATCCTGTACAATCATTGTTGAATACACCCCTCAAATCAATAGTTCATATTGCCTTTTCATTCTCCCCAACATTAGTTTTTCCATCAGTTTTACATGTATAAAAATGTACTTATAAACACATTTCATATCCTCCCAAAATACTAACCATGTACTTTTAAAATGTACCAATTATTGAAAAGTGGAAATCATAAGTCATTTTATTGAAGTAAAATTCCATAAACAGTTAATAACCAGGAATGCTGGTGGAAGGATAGGGAACAGGCCTTGTTTTCCTCAAATCTTGATCTTTGCTTTACTTCTCCTTTGTTGGCAGTGTAAAGATATTATTTGCTAATGTTTGGCTAAATTTTTAAGCTATGCACCTGTTCTCTCTCCAGTGGCTTGTTACCCAAACAGTTGTTTTTTTTGGCCAATAGTTACAATCAACTGAGGGGGATTGAGCCATTTAGAAGACAGGTTAATAATTCTCATGTTCTCTAGCTGATTGAAGAAATCCACATACGCAGTGGTGTTACTTAATTTTACCTTTTTCAACATTATTTTCTTTGCCTTGAAAATTTAATCATTTCACGGCGGAACTATGTTCTGTTCCCAGATTTGTTTGGAATTGGGTCTAAGGTGTAATGAACTTGTCCAATGTTATTAATTATTTTGAGTCTGTGATTAGGCAGTCTTTTTGTAGCAAACCTATTTGCCTCATTTTGTTTTCACTTTCGCCTAAGAGGTCTCAAATTACCTAGATACCTAGATAATTACCTACATTACCTAGATAATTATTAACTCCACGAATACCACAGCACTGATAAGAGTGTCTCTCTTCCAATCAGAGGTAAGCCCTGACAACTGGTCTTGGCCTGAATGGGTGACTGCTGAACTTGCTGTGTTCCTCCAGCGTTTTGTGTGTTGCTGAAGATTTTCAGCATCTGCGGAATCTCTTGAGCTTAGAGCTGGCTCTATTATTTGCTTTCTATGGAAACCTGGCTGGGGATGAATGTTCAGAATAGAAGCAGAATTAGGCCACTGGATTCCCTCTCCCCCCCAGTGTTCTTGGGCAGAGAATTCCAAACATTCACAGTGCACTGGGTGAAGAAATTCTCACTTTTGTCCTGAATGGCCGAGCTCTTATTTTCAGACCATGACCTCTTCTCCTGGATGAAAAACGCAGCAAGAACCTTGCACTCGATGTCAATAAGACCAAAGAAATGATTGTGGACTTCTGAAAGAGTAAGATGAGAAAACACAAACCAGTCCTCATAGAGGGATCAGAAGTGGAAAGCGTGAACAATTTTGGGTTCCTGCATTTCAACATCTCTGAGGATCTGTACTGGGCCCATCATATCGATGCAGTTACAAAGACAGCGGCTATATTTCATGAAGAGGTTTGGTGTACCACCAAAGGCACACGCAAATTTCTACAGACGTGCTCTGGAGGGCACCCTAACTGGCTGCATCTCCGTGTTGTATGGGGGGTGGGGAGCGGTGGGGGGGGGGCACTGTACAGGATTGAAGTAAGCTGCAGAAAATTGTAAACTTAGCCAGCTCCATCATGGCAACGGGCCTCCCAAGCATCCAGGACATTTTCAGGCAGCGAGCCTCAAATAGGTAACATCCATCAATAAGGACCCCTCCCTCCCCATCACTCAGGACATGCTCTCTTCTCATTACTGCCATCAGGGAGGAGGTACAGGAGCCTGAAGACACACACTCAATGATTCAGGAACAGCTTCTTCCCCTCTGTAATTGACAGCTTGTATTAGTATGTATTACAATATACTTCTGCTGCCTGACAACAAATTTCAAGACATATGCCAGGGCTATTAAGCCTGATTCAGACCCTGTCATGTGTTGTTGAACAGGATATACCACTATCAACTTGAGCTGCTACAGCAGAAGTTGATTCAAAAACAAAAAAGCATGAAACAATTGCAGGTATACAGTTATTAAATGGAGCTCTCTGAGCACAACATTGGCTTGTCGATCCAGATTCGAGTTTATGGCGGTGAGTCAAGATGTTGTTGAACCTCCATCGCTTGGAAGTGTTATTTTGAATCAGAGCTAGAAGTGGAAAGTGCTGGAGATATTGAACAAGTCAGACAGAAACAGTTAATGGCTATTCACACTTTTCAACTTGGATCCAAGCTCGTTTCTGTTTAGGATTACGTGCTGTGTTTCACGTTGCAGGCAGCAGTACGCGCACACAACAACCAGCAGAGGTTGCCGGGGTTGCTCTGGAGAATTTCTTAGCATCTGCTGTCTATCTCACCACAGCTTGAAGATGCGCCTGTGTTCTGATTCAGAGGTTGTTTTAGACCAGGGTGGGCTTAAGTAAGAGAAAAGTCTCACAAAGGAATTATAGCTGATGTTACAAAAGAAAAACATTCAAGAAAATTTTCAATACAAGGTAAGGGGTTGAGTTACGTGTCTGCTGATGGTCAAAGGTGAAAGGTGAAATATTTAAGGGGAACATGGTGGGGAGGGATGCAGGTGTAGGTTGATGTGACTAGGCAATGTAATAGTTTGGCTCTCTGACTCTGATGGATTCTGCAGGTATCAGGCAGGGGAATCACCATGGTAACATATATCTTGAAACCTGGTTTGCTGTGCTCTCGGCTATTAAGGTTGTTATAGCCAGAGTGGTAATGGGGACAAGCTCCCACTACCTGTTAAATGCTCCCAATGGCGTTCACCTCAAATAGCCTCTGGCTTTCACATGTGGCTTAGCTACTAAACCCAGCGGAAATATTTCAAATGACAGGAGAAGGGGCAAAGGACTGAATCCTGTCGCTTTGGGCAGAAGGGTCTCGTCAGCCCTGTTTGGCAGCTCATCGAGAAGAAGGAAAACTCTGATCTCAAACCTCCGCTGCCTTGCGGCTGTTCCCACTCGTGAGGAGGCTTTGGGAGTAAACTCGAGCAAAATATCCGGAGCTGGAGTCCCTAAGGCAGCTTTACGCTGACTGGCAGCTCCTGTGATGCTGCTGGTACTTAACTGTATCGGTCTCTGCCGTTCCTTTGGGTTCATCAGATGCATGGAGAAGGGGGGCTTGCTACATGGACAACAGCTTGCTCTCCATATCGGACTGCCCAGGCTTGTGTATCTAGACAGCTAGGACAATATTCATGGTCAGCTCTGTCTGACGGGGGCCTCAGATGTTATTCATAATATTAAAATCTTGAAGCAAGTAGCAGTGACAGGAACACGGAGAAGAAAAATCAAATAGAAACTTCCCCTCCCTTGAAGTGTGTAGGTATTTAAAAACAACTCACAAGAGCAGTCTACAATAACAATGTTGAATTTCACATTGCAAAACGGTTTTTACTGTGCACTTACATTTATAACAAAAGCTTCTGGTTACTGCTGAGGTTAATATGGTCCTGTGTGCTTGGCACTGACCTGCCAACTGAGGACACATTATCCCCACGGGGCCTTCATACTTAGTGATAGGACAATCCTCCTGAGGCCAATAGAGCTTTCATCCTCGTTCCTGATAATAACAGGATAAGATGAGCTGTGACTCTGACTCTGTGTCAGGTACCAGAGCATTGCTTAAATCTTTAATAAGTGCATGTCTATGAGATCATTGGGAATACACTGTAAATTAATGCCTCCCATGTAACTATTTGTGACAGAGTATCATTTCTGAATGTGGACTACAATAATTCAATTACATTGCCTTTTACAGTGTTTCTATTGTTCCATTCCCTCTGTGATGCACTTAACATTATATTACTTCCTGTTTTGCTTACGTGTAATGTTGCTGCTTGAAAGTGAACCTCCCTGCCATGTCCTTGATTGCCCTTGTTATTGAAATACACCAACAGATAATTCCCAAGTGATCACTTGTACAGCTTCCTTTCCTCTTTCTTCCCTTGCTTTTCTCCTTTTGTGTCTGTATGGAATCATCTCCAGTCAGGGAGGACCGAAACATTTCAAATCCTACTGATTGCTTTCACCTGTCTTTGATATTGTAGTTATGTTTATCAGTTGCTTTAGCAGTTAATCTCTTCATTTTCTTCAATATTCATGTTCAGAATGACTTTCTGCACTATTTCAACCATTTAACACAGTCAGAATACTGAAAAGAAGATAAAGCATTTCGACGGTTGGGCATTATAGAATAATTTATTTAAAAATTTTTATTGAGATACAGCATGGGTCTTCCAACCCATCGAGCCACTCTGCCCAGTAACCTCCCCAGTTTAATCCTAGCCTAATCACTGGCCGATTTACAATGACCAATTAACCTGTCATCTTCAGAGTGTGGGAGGAAACAGGAGGAACCCATGCGGCCGTGGGGGGAATGTACAAACTTCTTACAGGCAGTGGTGGGAATTGAACCTGGGTTGGTGGTACTGTAAAGCGTTGTGCTAACCACTATGTTACTGTGCCACCCCATGGAGTTGTCCAGCATGAAAGTAGGTCCTCTGGCCCAACTCATCCATGCTGATCAGGTTGTCAAGTAAAACATTTTATGGAATGGAAGGGTATATTAAAATTAATGTGATGATTTAGGGCTGGAAATAACTGTTAATCTATACTATTTAATGGGCTTCATTTACTTTGAACTACCAGCTCTTACTAAGATTTCTTGCGGTCCATGGCAGATTTATTGAATTAATCTGTCACAGTTTTGTCTCCCTGTGTCCCTGTCCTCATGAATTCTGAGCTTGACATAAAATTAAACTCTTGATGATCTTATCGAATTTTGGAAATGAATATTCCTTTATGCTCAGAATATAACTTACATAGAACATAGAATAGTACAGCACATTACAGGCCCTTCGGCCCACAATGTTGTGCCGACCCTCAAACTCTGCCTCCCATATAACCCCCCCTACCTTAAATTCCTCCATGTACCTGTCTAGTAGTCTCTTAAACTTCACTAGTGTGTCTGCCTCCACCACTGACTCAGGCAGTGCATTCTATGCACCAACCACTCTCTGAGTGAAAAACCTTCCTCTAATATCCCCCTCGAACTTCCCTCCCCTCACCTTAAAGCCATGTCTCAGGGAAAACTTTCCCTTAGACATAAGAGGTTCTGCAGACGCTGGAAATCCTGAGCAACACACAAAAGTTGGAAGAACTCAAGAGCCCTGATGAATTATTTCAGCATGAAATATTGACTGTTTTTTTTCCCTTTGTAGATGCAGCTGGCTCGCTGAGTTCCTCAAGCATTTTGTGTGCATAACTACTCCATGTTCCGCATAGTTGACACTGGGGTGCAGTACAAAGGGAATGCAGTATTGTCAGAGGTAAAGTTCAAAGTTTTGTTAAATTCATTGATCATATGAATCTATTTCAACGAAAAAGAAGGAAGTTATCCCTTTCTCCTGGAAAATTCTTAGCAGTCCATCAAAATGCTAAATTAAGTTATTTGCCATTACTACATTGTGGTCTGTGGGAATTTGCTATATATATTTCCTGCAAAGCAAATGTTTCTTTCTGTAAGGAGTGTGTAAATGCTGTAGGATGCTGACTTTATATTCCATAAATTAACTGGATGTTAGAGGAATCCAAAGAGGAAAACAGGACAAGAAAAGATTGTTTGAGGTAGCAGATCAGTCATGACCTTAGAACCGTAGAACACTACAACACAGTACAGGCCCTTCAGCCCTCCATGTTGTGCTGACCCATATAATCCTTAAAAAAAGTACTAAACCCACACTACCCCATAACCCTCCATTTTTCTTTCATCTATTTGCCTGTCCAAGAGGCTCTTAAATACCTCTAATGTTTTAGCCTCCACCACCATCCCTGGCAAGTCATTCCAGGCACTCACAACCCTCTGTGTAAAAAACTTACCCCTGATGTCTCCCCTAAACTTCCCTCCCTTAATTTTGTACATATGCCCTCTGGTGTTTGCTATTGGTGCTCTGGGAAACAGGTACTGACTATCCACCCTATCTGTGCCTCTCATAATCTTGTAGACCTCTATCAAGTCCCCTCTCATCCTTCTACGCTCCAAAGAGAAAAGTCCCAGCTCTGCTAACCTTGCTTCATATGATTTGTTCTCCAAACCAGGCAACATCCTGGTAAATCTCCTCTGCACCCTCTCCATAGCTTCCACATCTTTCCCATAATGAGGTGACCAGAATTGAACACAATACTCTAAGTGCAGTCTCACCAGAGATTTGTAGACCTTGTTGAACTACAAAGCAGAATTACCTACTTCTTTATCTACTTCTTATCAAACTTCAAAGTTCAAAGTAAATTTATTTTCAAAGTACATATGTGTCACCATATACAACCCTGATACACACTTTCATGCAAACATAATCAATAAGTCCATAATAGAATAATAACTATAATAAAATCAATGTAAGACTGCACCAACTTGGGTGTTCAACCAGTGTGCAAGAGACACAAATGTGAAAATACAAAAAGAAAGAAGTAGTAATAAATAAATGAATGAATGAATGAATGAATGAATGGATAAATAAATAAGCAATAAATACCAAAAAGCATGGGATGAAGAGTCCTTGAAAGTAATCCCATAATTTGTGGAAACATTTCAATGATGGGGCAAGTGAAGTTGAGTGAAATTATCCCCTCTGGATCAAAAGCCTGATGGGTGAGGGGTTATTAACTGTTCCTGAACCTGGTGGTGCGAGTCCTGAGGCTCCTCTATCTTCTTCCTGATGGCAGCAGTGAGAAGAGAGCATGTCCTGGGTGGTGGGGGTCACTAGTGATGGTTACTGTTGTCCTGCAACAACACTCCGTGTTGAGTCATGATATTAACTGCCAAACTAGGGCGAACTCCGTCAGGAATGTCAGGAAGGAGTCCTGCTACTCCACCTCAGAAGTTATGTGAACGTTTCTCCCAACTGCTGGATTCTTCAGCACTTGAAGTATATGAAGGAAAAACTGCATGCATTAAACGTACCACACAAAATGCTCTCTACTTTTGTACTTGTTTAGAGGCAACAAATGTACAACTGTCTCGAGTCAGTCAATGAACAATCAGGCTCTTTTTCTATTCCTTAACTTTGTCTCTGCTTGAAGGACAGTTTTTGGAAGAACGTCCTGGTAGATTACTGCCTTTCTTCTCTAGTGTACGAAGTGGAGAACTTTTCTGACGGTTTTAGTGGCCTTCCACTGTTCTATGAAATGTTACGATTCAAATCAGTTTAGCCTATTAAAATAGTCATATTGTGACTATTTTAACGTACTTCATGTTAACTTGTCTACATGTTACCTTCATAATTAATTGCCAGTCGAAGGCCATCAATAAATATTTTTCTTTGTCATCTTGATCTGGAATGATCTGGAATGTTTTGCTTGAAAGGATAATGGATATAATTTGTAACTTTCAAAAGGAAATTGGATATATGCTTGAAAAGGAGAAATACACACAGGCCACTGGGGAGGGAGCAGAGGCGTGGAATGAATCAGTGAAGAAGCTGGCACCGTGGGCTGCAATGCCCTATGTCGTGCCATCTCATTACCACCTAATTGGCGACTCCTTAATAAATGCTTAGGCTGAGTTTGCACTTTTGCACTCTGCCACTTTGACCAAATAACCTGGAGTACGGCCTGCAGTTTATACCGGCTGCAGATGTTGGAGGGGGTGGATATGGAATTGCTTAATAAAGTGGCCTGCTGTGTCCTGGATAATGACGAGCCAATGTGTAGCAGTTACACCCTTTTAGACAGGCAGTGATTATTCCATTGGATGACTAAACTTTACCCATGGTTGAGAGGCTTTGAGGGATCAAGAACTTCTTTTAATTTAGAGAAACAGCATGGTAGGGGGCCCTTTTGGGAGCTCGCGCCACCAGGTTACACTCAAAGTTCAGAGTAAAGTTGAAGTACATATATGGCACTATTTGCAACCCTGAGATTCATTTTCCTGTGGGCATACTCAATAAATCCCGAATACAATGATAATCCTAATAGAATCAATGAAAAGCTGCTCCAGCTGGGCATTCAACCAGCGTGGAACAAACTATGCAAAAAAGAAAAAGCAATAATAAGAATAAATAAGCATTAAATATTGAGAATATGAGATAAAAAGTCCTTCAAAATGAATCCATAGGTTGTGGGAATATCTTAATGATGGGGCAAGTGAAGGTGAGTGAAGTTATCCCCTTTGGTTCACGAGCCTGATGCTTGAAGGGTAGTAACTGTTCCTGAACCTGGTGCTATGGCTACCTTCTTCCTGATTGCAGCATTGAGAAGAGAGCATTAAACGGGTGATGGGGGACCTTGATGATGGATACCGCTTATTTCCTGCGACATTGCCCCGTGTAGACAAGCTCAATGGTGGGGAAGGCTTTACCAATGCTGGACTGGGCCTTATCCACTCCTTTTGTTGGATTTTCGGTTGGAAAGCATTGGTGTTTCCATACCAGGCTGTGATGTAGCCAGTGAACTCTCCAACACACATCTATAGAAGTTTTTCGAAGTTATAAATGACATGTCAAATCTTCTCAAATACCTAAGAAAGCAGTGGTGCTGCTGAGCTGTTTTTGCAAGTACACTTGCGGGTTGTGTCCTGAGCAACAGCGAAGAATTTAAAGTTGCTGATCCTCTCCACCTCCGACAAAGGCTGGCTCATGGACCCCTGATTTCTTCCTCCTGACGTCAGCTCCTTGGTCTTGCTGACAATGAGTAAGAGACTGTCGTTGTGGAATCATTCAGTCAGATTTTCAATCTCCCTCTTATATACTAATTTGTCACCATCTTTGATTCTGCCTATGACGGTGGTATCGTCAGCAAACTTGAATATAGCATTGGAGCTGTGCTTAGCCACACAGTCATAAGTGTAAAGCGAGTAGAGCAGGGGGCTAAGCGCACAGCCTTGTGGTGCACCTGTTACTAATGTAGAGTGTGGAGGAGATGTTGTTGCCAATCCAAACTGACTGGGATTTGCAAGTGAGGAATTAGAGAATCTAATTGCACAAGGAGGTAATGAGGCCAAAGTTTTGAAGTTTATGGGTTTGTTTTGAGGGGATGATAGTATTGAAGGCTGAGTTGTAGTTGATAAAGAGTGTTCTGATGTGTGCATCTTTGCTGTCCAGGGTTGAGTGAAGAGCTAATGAGATAGCATCTGCTGTGGACCTGTTGCACTGGTAGAGAAATTGGAGCAGATCCAAGACACTTCTCAGGCAGAAGTAGATATGTTGTATCACCAACCTCTCAAAGCACTCCATTACAGTGGATGAAAGTGCTGCTGGACGATAGGCATTGAGGCAGGCACCTGTACTGGTGAAGCCTGCTTGAAGCAGGTGGGTATCTCAGACTGCCAAAGTGAGCGGTTAAAGATCTCAGTGAATACTCCAGCCAGTTGATCAGCATAGGTCTTTAATAATTAACCCACTAACCTGAAGGTGTTTGGAACGTGGGAGGTAACTGGAGCACCCTGAGGAAGCAGACACAGTAATGGGGAGAACAGATAATTTCTACAGAGACCAGTGGAATTCGAAGCTGCATCGCTGGCACTGTAAAATGGTGCGCTAACCGACGCACTACTTGGTGTGGGACTTGGTGATGATGGTGCCATTAATGATATGCTGGTGCTCTAACTTATCCTAAAAGGTCGGCTCTCAATCAGTCTTCCGGTCATTTCTGCAGGAGGGCACAGCACCCGGGGATGGTGGGAGAACTGACATATGATGTAGCTTTCCTTTGGCTTTCTGTCAATTCAAATATAAAGTTCAATATTCAAAGTATATTTATTGCCAAAAAAACATATACAGTATGTTACCATATATAGTACCTTGAGATTCATTTTCTTGCAGGCATTTATAGGGTAAAAAGAAATACAACAGAATTTACAAATAAACAGATAAGGGCTGACAACCAATGTGCAAAAGAAGACAAACTGTGCAAATAAAAATAATAACAGTGAGGACATAAATGGTAAAGAGCCCAGGAGCTGGCAGTGCCTATCTTCTCAGGGCTGAGTGCAGAGCCCATTGCTGTACACTCTGCTCACACGCGACTCGATAGCCAAACACCCGAATAATTAGCAAGTTAAGTTCGCTGATGACAGGACAGTGGTGGGGTTCATCGCCAATGACGACGAGACAGCCTACAGAGAGGAGGTGGAAGAGCTCGAGGCCTGATGACTCCTTCCTTCATGTCAACAACACAAAGGAGGTGGTTACTGACTTCAGGAGAACTCGTACCATTCACACCCCGTTTTACTTCGGCAGCACAGCAGGGGAAAGTGCAGGCAGTTTCAAACTCCATGGAGTGCTCATCTTGCGCAGCCTCTCATGGTCTCAGAGCACATTCTATCTGATGTATTTATGTTTATTATGTTTTCTTTCTATTATTGTGTTCTACTGTGTTTTATTTTGTGCTGCATCAGATCCTGAGTAACAATTATTTTGTTCTCTTTTACACTTGTGTACTGGAAATAACATTACACAATTCCGAAATTGAAGTTGAATTCCTGCAGCTGAACAACAAACTGCGATTTACTGAGCACTGCCACTTTATTTCCACAGACTTGGAGAGCATCTGGAAGAAATGGAAGTAGCTGATACTAGGTTCACTGAAGTGAAGTATCAATATAACTTATATAGAGCTTACAGAATTGAAACCTAACGCAGTAAATGGTGGGTTCACTGTCTTAATTCTTAAAATGAATTTCAGTTGCAAGGATTCTCATAGCAGTACTGAGAAAACAGAAAGGACGAACAAAGATCAATACAGCACAGTACAGGCTATTCAGCCCACAATGTTGTGCTGACTCTTAACCCCCCCCCCCCCATATAACCCTCCACCTCAAATTCCTCCTTAAAAAAAGCAGGACTAAGCAGTAAATTTACATTGAATACAGCATATTAGCCTAGTTATTTTATTTATTTTTAACAGGGATAAAATCTAGAGGTTATTAGAGGCAATGGTCAATTAATAGATAATATTGTACCAATAGTTCTGTCTTCCTCCTACTCTACTTTCTCTGCTCCAACTGCCCAGAGTCTTCTCCTCATCCTGCTGAATGTTTCCTCTGATTCTCTAGCACGGCTGTATTACAGTGATTAATCTGGACTAGGCTGGGCTGGGCTGGGCTAGGCTAGCTTTCCTAGACGTTAGTTACCCCTAACTGACTGATGCAACTGAATGTGATTTACGGATTTCCAAATTTAATCAGATTTGTACTGAATTTATCTTATTTTCCCTAACTGTATTACCATGTAGCCGATAGGTGTGAAGTTTGGACTTTGTGCCAATATGGACTGTGAATTGGTTACTCTTAGCAAAGGTGTCACGAGTAAATACATCTGCATCTGCTAAATTGATTAAGACGAGGGGAAATTGGGTTATCAGTCACATTTGTTCACTTATCATCTGCTGTAAACCCAGTCTGGCAGCATTGTCCTTTAGATATTCATTCGCTTAGTCATTAGTGGTGCCCCGTCTGATCCACTCTTGCTTGTGGGCATTGAAGTCTCCAGCTCTAGTGTAGTTTGTCCCCTTGTTGTTCTCAGTGCTTCTTCAAACTACTATTCAGCTTGATGGAGCACGAAGGAGCATTCATGATTAATATCAGGAACTTTCTCTGCCTGTTTTTTCTGGTGCATCTTCGTAAGAATGTTCATTGGCATCACACATGTTAGATACTGATACTTTTCTCAAAGTTTCTCCAAGAACAAGGCATAAAGCCTTTTGCTTGCGGGCATATTATCACGTATTATAAAAACGAAGAAGGAGCAAAGAGAGAGCCGAGACAACAAAGCAAAGGCAAAGGAAAAAGTAGCTGTGGTCGTCTCATATCCAGACTAGAGGTAATAAAATTCCAGCAATAACAATAATCCGAAAAAACAGCCGGATTCAAGCGATGTGACACCTGCTACTGAAAACTAAGAAGTTTCTAGAAAAATATTGAAGCGACAGTTCAATAACTGCTGGTAAATTAAGTGAATAATTACATGTATGTATGCAATAATATAATATACAAGCAAGGATAGGAAAATTAAACCCCAAACTACACCCCAATCCATCATACGTTATCCATCTTCCACGGAGAGAGGGGAATAATCACCATGGTTTTCAGATGGTTCTTGACGATATTGGGACACATCTGATGACAGTCATGTAGCTCGAACAATTCCAGCTTTGTTAACACTTAACAGCTCTTTCCATGGAGTCAGTTTGCTAATTCCAACAATAATTTAGACTGTCTGATCATGCATCTCATAATTCATTGACTAAATACAGTTTCTGCAGTACATTCAGATGTTGAATGTCAATAATCAAATCTCATTTTTCAGCAGAGATGTTTTGCTCAAGTGGAGATATTTTGAAGCAGAAAACTGCTGTATGAATACAAATATTTTTATTATGCATGATTCCTTAATAAAATATGCTCAATGCAGTTGCATTTTATTATTAGGCAAATATTATGATACCAAAGGCTTTGGCAAAAAATCACTTTGTAAATAATTATACTGTAAGTGTAACTCAGCCAATGTTAGAAAACATAGAAAACCTACAGCACAATACAGGCCCTTCGGCCCACAATGCTGTGCTGTACATGTACTTACTTTAGAAAACACATAGGGTTATCCATAGCCCTCTATTTTTCTAAGCTCCATGTACCTGTCCAAGAGTCTCTTAAAAGACCCCATTGTATCCAACATTGTTGCTAGATGAAAACATTTGTTTCAGTTCAGTATTTTATACCATTTCTCCAAAATCTCTTTTGTAAATCCACTAATCCCAATTCAGTCAAAATTTCTGTACTTCTTTTGATTTCATCTGCAGTTAAACTCCTATTTGAAGGTTTTATATTTGAACAACACTTGATACAAAATTCATCCGTCCAGTATCTCCGCTCAAAGTTGCTGTGTATCTTTCCCAACAGAGTAACATCTACTTCTATGGATATTCCTATTTTAAAGTAACAATGAACTGTGAAGGAACATTATTCTTAGGTTAATATAGGTTAGCTTTGCTAGTTTACAATTATAGTGTTTTGCCACAGTAATGCACGACTTTAGACCATGATCTTAGTGTGAGGTGTGCCAAAGTGTCTGACTGCTGACAAATCAGAAACATAACCATAGTTAGTACATGTAGCTGTAGCTGTTGTGAACAGGGAAATGTGGACCCTGAAATGGAGATGCTCAAAATCCCTGAGACTGGCTGTCTTGCATAAAGCTGCGTGGCACAAATGTGAGGTCGAGCAGAAGTGGACCTGAAACTTTGCATTATATGTTGGGAACAGTGTGAGATAGGTATGGGATCACAACATTCATAACTCCCATGTGACTTGCTCGTCCACAGGGCCGTTTAACGTAGCAGTTTCAGCAACCTGGTTTCAGCTCCCTTGCTGTTGAAAGGGAGTTTCTACACTCCCCCCCATGACCGTGTGCATTTTCTCCTGGTGCTCCACTTTCTCTCCACGTTCCAAGGTCGTACGGGGGTAAGAAGTTTAATTGGTCACATGGGTGTAATTGGGCCAGAAGGGCCTGTTACACTGTTGTATCTCTCAATAAATAAGTTATTTTTATTGTTATTCTGACATGATGTTGACAATGACAATGCTTTCTTGATGTTTTTATTGGACTGCAGAGGTGAAGCCTGTGGGGGAACAGTACATCAGTGGCACTAATTGTTGGATTTCTGTGTCAAACTAAGTTGTAAGAGGCTGCTCTCAGTTTTTATTCAGTGATAACTGTGAATGTTGACAGTCCCTCGGTTACTAATTAAGCAGACTCTGGCCAGTAATGGGATGTACTTCTTGTGGCAGTTGGTAAAATCTCATCTTCCACAGCAGTATTTGTGCAATTCTACCCTGCCAAAGAGAGAATCCTCACATCAGCCATTTCCGTTTGGTTTGGTGCAAAATTTTCTTCACAATTTACGTAAACTATAGCGAACAGTCAGACCAGCTGAAAAGGTCATTGGCTGCAGTCTCCCGTCACTCCAGGACAAAGAAGGGGGCAGGGAAATTCACCGTGGACAATATCTTCCCTGCAAACTGCCTTCTCCAAAGTCTTCCTTCTGTAAAGTACTATAGGGTCATTAAAACAAAAAAAAACTTCATCCCGTCTTAAAAGTTTCTTTCCCCTAGGCAGTTTATCTGATCAAGCATTCTAGTTAGCCCCCCCACCCTCCTCCATCTATTACATCAATCACTGCACTATAAACACTTTAGTATAACTGGTTATTATAGAAGTTTGGATGTTAATTAGTAATTGAACAGTTTGAAACATTTATAATTACTGTATTGAAAATTTACCTATACAGCTTTTAAATGACCTAGTGTCACATGTTCATTGGTTGGCTTGATTAATGCAGGGGTTTCATCAATGTACAGCAGTGGAGATGTAAAAGCGTAAAGGGGCTGAATTTTTATAAAACATGCAAGACAGCTGACACAAAAATCCCATTCACTTGCAGGTCGACTTGAACGTAGCTTTGAGGCTAGTAATAAAAACCCAATACTAGCAATTTCTTGAATAGTTTAGCTTCACCTGGACATAATTTGTGTTATTTTTTAATGTAATAAGGACTGTTAAGATCAGACCAGATAGTGGAATTGTGTTCAATGGGGTCACCATCACTCCACTAGGAGAGAACTTCAGCACTCACCTGCTGAAATGTTGATTACTTGATGCAATACAAGCCATTGAATCCTACAGGTGTGTGCTTTGGCAATGGTCAGCACTGTTTAAGTTGGGTGCTTACTAAAATTATCTTCTTAGGGAGAAACTCAGAATTTCGTTGTAGTAGTGAGTGAGTGTTAAGATCGTTGGAGAGCAGAAGCCATTTAAAAACAACAAGACTCATTGGGCCTTATTTGAGCCAATAAAAAGAAGTGAGGTGTAAGCGGAGTGGGCCAGGGTCAGAGTGTGAGGCTTTGGCTCAACAGGCTTCGGTGTGAACAGGCCGAGGCCAAAGGTGCTTCTGAGTTATTTTGAATCATTTATTTTGATGTAAAACCTAGGCTTGAGAAGTTAGAGCCAAAGATATAACAAGCTCTGTGAGGTGATTGTGAAGCTCAAAGGTCTCAAAGAAGACACAGGTAAGGTCAGGTAAGCTATTTTTGTTGTCTCTAAATAGTTCTCAACAAGTTCTGAATTCAGTGTAGGTAGGATGGTAGTCAGGGCAGTGGAATGCTTCTCCTGTAAGATGTGTGATTTCCGGGTACTGAACAGTTTCCTTGATGACTACCTCTGAGGGAACAGCATCCAAATTCAGCCGCTGACTGACACTTGGACCCTGTGTTTCAATCTATGTCCTTCTGCAAATTCCCTGCTGGAGTTGGAGCTGGACATACTCTAGCACCATCCAGGTGGCTATAAAACTCGTAGGTGAAACTTTTACTGTGGTGATCACACTCAGAATGCAGGTTTCAAATAGTAGATGGGAAACCACCAGGAGAAGCAGTCAGTAAGTGGGAGAGACATCCATCCCAGCTATTTTCCATAATGGGAAAGCTTTGTAATGACATAAAACAGGAGCAAGTGTAAAATCCTTGCACTTTTCTGTAATCAGAAGTCTGGCCAATAGTGAACATTTGGATTACACTGATGAAAGCTGTATGGTTGTCAACTATAACAGAGCAAATGGTAAGCAGTTTTGAAGGAAAAGTCTAAAATATCTCAAAGCATAGTCTGATATTAATAGCTAATTTATGTTACTCTATTTAACTTTAGTTAGTGGGATCTGAACTGATTAAAACAGTGGGAATAACATGAGGTTAGACAGAAATAGGAAAATATTCTTGAGTGAGTATGTGAAAAATATATGTATTACAGTTGTTTGCAGATAAGATGTCAGAAGCCTGTCTAAGCAGCCTCAAGAGAGGAGACCTTGACTGATGAAGCATTTGTGTTATCACATCATGGTTAAGATCAGAAGTTCTGTATTGTTTGCAATAGTTTATCAAATTAAAGTGGTATCAGTGTTTGCAGATAACTTGCCGCTGCAGTTGAATTAGTTCGGAATCAGAATCAGGTTGTTATCACTGGCATGTGACATGAAATTTGTTGGTTTTGTTAACTTAGTTGTAACTTAAATTAATATTTGAGTCCTGAATTATTTCATAAAGGAACAGCGAATTACTTTTGAAATGCTGACTTAATGCTGCTGTATCAAAAAATAATTAAGCCACTGGTATGTACCAAATATCATGCCAGAAAATCATGGGCTGTGTTGATAAAAGCTGACCTTTTGAAGTGGTCTATAATCATCGACATTCTGTTACAGTGCTGACGCTTTGTTGTGTATAAATGTTGAAGCAGACTAATTCAACTGATGTCAGTGAGCAGATTCAACAGGCTGGTAACCTATCTTAGGAAATTTGTCTCCATTTTCAAAAGCAGGGGATAGGCTGATATGAGAAGTATTATTTCTAATATGTTAGTAACAATCTTAGTTATGTAATTTATTTCAAAAGTGATTTATTTTTAACCGTGCCAACTATTCCCCACATGGCTGCGACTGGAACTTAACCTTTTCCATTTATATTTCTGTAGAATTTGAAGAAGGGCGATGGGACTACTATTTAAAATAGAATATGTGCTCCTCGGTGTTAGATGCTTGTCTATGAAACAACTGATGTAAACGTGGTATTGAAATAATGAGTCTTTGGATAGACAAATACAGCTTTAGTGATGCTGGAACAAGTTAGAATTATTATACCATTGCCACATTTTTAGAGAAATATACAAAATGCTGGAGAAACTCAACAGGTCAGTCAGCATCTATGGAGAGTAACAAAGAGTTGATGTTTCAAGGCAAGACCCTTTATCAGGACATTTTTAGGTTCAGTGTAGGGCAAGCATTCAGGAATATGCAGGGAATATATTCTCAATGTGAGGTAGGTCTTTATCATGACACATGGTAGTTTAGTAGTTCTGTGAATGGTCTAGTAAATACTAAATTCGTGATCCATTGTTCAAATCCTATTGCAGAGGATGAGGAAGTTAAATTCAGTTATTTCAAAGACAGAGTTAAAGTTGAAGGCAATTTATTATTAAAGTATGTATATGTCACCATATACATTTCTTGTATTTTCTTGTAGGCAAATTACTAGATATTAGTGGAGCTAAACAGGCTGGTTGTTACATCCATATCATGAGATTTTCTTGTAGGCATTTACAGGAAAATAAAGAATTACAATAGAACTTAAGCAGAACCATAAATAACCAAAACTGACAAACAACTAAAGTGCAAAAGAAGGTAAGTCATGCAAATAATAAATAGAGTAAATAAATAGAACTGAGAACATGATTGTAGAGGCCTTGAAAGGGAGTCTGAAGGTAGTAGATTGTGTTCAGTGTTGAGATGAGTGAAGTTATCCAAGCTGGTTCAGGAGCCTGATGGTTACAGGGTAATAACTGTTCCTGGACCTGGTGGTGTGTGGTGAACTATGTGCCTGTCGGGACACGCCCCTGCTGACTGCTCCTGTGGCTCCTCCCACAGGCCCCTGTATAAAGGAGATCTGCGGCCTGACGCTCGGCCTCAGTCTCCAAGACCTTGTATGATAGACACTCACTCCTGGTTCCTTCTTCCAGTCAATAAAAGCCGATATCTCGCCTTACGTCTCAGTGTGAGTTATTGATGGTGCATCATGGTGTGGGAACTTAGACTCCTGTACCTCCTACCTGATGATAGTAGCGAGAAGCGAGCAGGGCCTGGATGGGGGGCAAGGGTGGGGGTATCCTTGATTTATAGCTCGAATCTGTGGTGTTGGCTATGAAGTTACCAGATTATCATTAAAACCTAATTTAGACAGAGTGTGGACAGTCATTGAAATGTAGCCTCTTCGTGTGGGGAGATTAAACATTTGCACATTTTATAACATCATGTATAAGTATGTGTCCTTAATGTGATAAATACTTATTAGAGGAACCTGTTTCTCTTTGCAAACCTTTATGCTTAGGGAAGCGATTCTGCTGGCCTAATCTACTTGGCATTATAGGTGACTTCAGGCATGATATGGATGTAACAACCAGCCTGTTTAGCTCCACTAATATCTAGTAATTTGTCAAAAAAAAGCAATATCCCCTTAACCACAAGACACAGGATCAGAATTAGGCCATTCAGCCCATCAAGTCTTCTCCTAAAAGGGGTGAGCTGCTTTAGGCTCCTGGGTGTCAGTATCTTGAAGGGTCTATCCTGGGCCCACCACAAAGAAGGTGCGCCAGCTTTTCTACTTTTTTCAGACATTTAAGGAGATCTGTTATGTCTTTGAAGAATTTGAAAAACCTCCACAGATGTGCAATGGGAAGCACCCTGACTGGTTGCATTGTGGCCGAGAGTGGTAGACATAGCCAGCTCCACCATGGGTACAGCTGGCCCCACCAGAGGTGATGTCTCAGTAAGGCACCGTCCATCAATGTGGACTCCCCCCATCCAGGCCATGTCCTTTTCTTCAAGCTGCCATTAGTCAGGAGGTAGAGGGTCCTGTAGACCCACACCTCAGGGTTCAAGGATAGCTTCTTCCTCAATAACCACAAGTTCCTGAATTGACATGAACCATAGCACTACCTGTTTCTTTCTAGCTCTCTCTCTCTCTCTCTCTCTCTCTCTCTCTCAATGTGCATTAATACCATTATGTTTATTTTGTTTATTTGTTCATATACAGTAAGCTATGTATAATTCATGTTAATTTAAGTTTATCTTAGTTTATGTTTGTCATGTTTGTGAGGTGCTGTGCTGAGGCTGCATAAAAATAATCTCATAGCATTTATAGCTGGTGTATGATTGTCCACGACAATAAACAAACTTGAACAAGGACTTGATATTATTATCCTGGACAAAGCTCCCTTGACAACAGTACATAGAACCATAGAACACTACAGCACAGTACAGGCCCTTCAGCCCTCCATATTGTGCTGACCCATATAATCCTTAAAAAAAAGTACTAAACCCACACTACCCCATAACCCTCCAATTTTCTTTCATCCCTGTGCCTGTCCAAGAGGTTCTTAAATACCCCTAATGTTTTAGCCTCCACTACCATCCCTGGCAAGTCATTCCAGGAACTCACAACCCTCTGTGTAAAAAACTTACCCCTGATGTCTCCCCTAAACTTCCCTCCCTTAATTTTGTACATATGCCCTCTGGTGTTTGCTATTGGTGCCCTGGGAAACAGGTACTGACTATCCACCCTATCTATGCCTCTCATAATCTTGTAGACCTCTATCAAGTCCCCTCTCATTCTTCTACGCTCCAAAGAGAAAAGTCCCAGCTCTGCTAACCTTGCTTCATATGACTTGTTCTCCAATCCAGGCAACATCCTGGTAAATCTCCTCTGCACCCTCTCCATAGCTTCCACATCCTTCCTATAATGAGGTGACCAGAATTGAATACAATACTCTAAGTGCGGTCTCACCAGAGATTTGTAGAGGGGCCAGCCTAATAGCGTACAGTTAGACATGGTACAAAGGAGTCAAATAGTTCCAGGAGTCTTCTATGTTAACCTTAGACTTTATGAAATGTCATGGCATTAGGTCAAGTATTGGCAAGAGAACTTCCTCATAAATGCAGAGATTTAACTTTGCTGAGTGTTAATATTCATATTGAATATTTAAGCTTTTTAAGATGACATTTAATATGATTATTATTGTTCATATTGAATTTTTAAATGTGATGATGACACCACTGCTGCTGGCTGAATCAAAGGTGGTGACACGTTAGAATATAGGATAGAGATTGAAAATTTTGCTGAGTGATGCCATAACAACCTCTCCCTCAATGTCAGCAAGAAGAAGGACCTGATTTTTAACTCTGGGAGTAGAAAACCAGAGGTCTATGAGCCAGTCTTCATCAGGGGATCAGAGGTGGAGAGGGTCAGCAACTTCAAGTTCCTTCATTTAAAGCTGGTGACCTTCTCCAAAATCTGTTCTGGGTCCAACATGTGTGTGCCATTATGAAAAAAGCACAGCATCGCCTAATAGCGTGGTGAAAACTGCTATGTTACCATGGTATTATAAACATTGTACAATCCTCATTAAACTTTCCCCTACTGACTTTGATGAAAGAAATATGCTTATAGAGCAGCTGAAGATAGTTAGGATTAAGACAATGCCTGAGGAACTCCCCTGTGAGTTCTAAAGTCCCTTCCATTGCCCAGGTGCTCAAGTTACATGATGAATTGCAGGAACCTTTGGAAACTCAGTGACATTCAATTAAAGTTAATACTGTGGTCCAAGAAGGTAGCTCACTGCCTACTCAAGGGAATGAGGGATGGACAATAAATGGTGGGTGCAATGATATCTGCAAGTGACCAATCAAAATACTGGTTTATTATCCTGATAACTGACCCAAATTGACATCATGACTCTTCTGAGGAACTTACTGACAAGCAGTTTAATGTATTGCACTGAATAATGTGCTTCCTTCTCAGCACATTTAACTAAGGCATTCTCATATTAAAATTCAGCCCAATTGTCTAAGTAAATCCAGGTACAGAGGTAGAATAGGTTATCTTGCTTCTTGTTTGAGTCACCATGTTATAATGCTGGGGATGTTAGACCGTAGGAACATGAGCAATTATGTGAAATATCGGCATCAGCCATAATGTTTCCAGTTCAGCTGAGCAGGTAGGAGATGTGCCACTTTGAAACTCTTGACATCCAGTCCAGGCCCGCCCTCCTCAATCCTTTCAAGTTTTTGCTTTTCTATAGATCTGACAAAACTCCGGATCAATACTCTAAGATATTTTCTATTAAATCTTTACTTTTTGAAATGTCTGTATTAATGCAATTTATTACCAAATCTTTGATTTGATTTGACATACATGTATTTCTCTGTGTTTTGATGTATGTGATAAATAAAGCTAACCTCTTTAAAATCTTTATTAGGTTGTATTTTCTGATGCAATGTGACAGGTACTTTGCTACATTTGATCAATGGAGAGGGAAAATGTCATTGAAAAAATGTTATGATATTTACAATAGTACACATAGATTAACAGTGTTCTTTAATTTTTGATGGGCCAAGTTGTGTTAAAGGTTGAACTGATCGTGCATGAGTTGTTTTCAAACGTTTCCCTATGTCTCAGTTTATCAGATACATTTGGAAGCAGCAAAGGGAGCTGACAGAAGCTACGTAGGAGGTCCATGTTTGTAGCAGCGCTTCAGTTTGTTATGCCTGAGATCCAGTTGGCTCGTAAGAGCTACTTTGTAGAATGGTTACAATGCTGAGGCCTGGAACACATTGGATTCACTCAATTACAGACGTTTTGTGCTCTGGGGCTTGCATATGAGTGCGGCCCTTGGTACAGCACTTTCAGTCTCATTCTGGAAAAGTCTTTATCAGACTTTCTTTGAAGATACACCTTTTGATCATGGCAAGGAGTAAATAGTAATGCTTTCGATTTTCCTTTGCAAATATTTTGCTGTTTATTATCTGAACAAACAGTTGATTTGGAAGCTTTTGAGCTGAATCCATGCCACCATTCTCCCATTGAATTTTTTTTCATTCTTTCCACAAACTTTTCAACTTACCAAATTCCATCACTATTGGAGAATTTACAGCCAGTTAACCTATCAATCCACATGGCATTTAACAAGACTCTTAGACACTAGGATGGAAGGAAAATAGAGGTTTATGTAAAAGGGAAGGATTAGATTGATGGTGAAGTAGGTTTATGTTGCTCTGCACAACGTCGTGGGCTGAAGGGCCCATAATGTACTGTACTGTTCTGTATTCTATGTCATTGGGATATGGAAGGAAGTGAAGCTTCTGGAGGAATGGTGTGTGGTCACAGGGATAAAGCCAAGGTGCACACAGAGAGCACCTAAGGTCAGGGCTCTCGGTCTGTGTCACACCAGTTCACTTTGCCGCCTGTTCAACAACACTGCACCGGACCGGCTGAACATAGCTCCTGAGGTAGGAGCAATGGAATGGGAATGTACTGGCTTCTAAAATATGAAAGGCAGAACCTCTGGCAAGACAGACAGAGTTAGCACTTCGGTGCAACAACTTTTCATTAGAACATGTTAGTCACAGCCTGGATGACAGCACTCCCTCCCCACCAGACCAGCTTTGATATGCTGATATTATGCCAGATGACAACCGACACTATTGGAACCAGTGGTAGATTGGTGCATTCTAGGGTGGGACCATCAGTTAGTGTTTCCCTGGCTCAATGGGAACCTTACAGTCCTGTCAAACCTTAGAACGTTCTACTTCTACTCCCAACGGAGAATGAAATCTTATCTGTTTCTGGAATGCGTTGTGCCTAGAGAACTCTTCTGTGCAGGCGCGCAGAGAGACTGTGAAATGGAACCATGGAATGTCACAGCAGCAATAAATTATGCTCTGCTGTGTTCTTGATAGCCATAAGAAACAATGTGTGAGCATGAGAGCGTAGAACAGTACAGCACAGTACAGACCCTTTGGCCCACAATATTGTGCCAACATTTTAACCTATTCTAAGATCAAAATAACCTCCTCTCCCCAAATAGCCTTACATTTTTCTTTCATCCAAGTGCCTCTTAAATGTCTGTAATATATCTGTTTTTACCACCATCCCTGACAGTGCATTCCACACGCCTACAGCATAGTGCCAGCAGTCACTGAGTGAGGCTGGGTTCCTATTGCTGTCTATAAGGAGTTTGTATGTTCTCCCCATGACTGCACAGGTTTCCTCCGGGTGCCTCAGTTTCCTCCCATTTTCCAAAACTGTATAGTTAGGATCAGTAAGTTGTGGGCATGCTATGTTGGCGCTGGAGTTGTGACCACACTTGTGGGCTGGTTTGATTTGACACATACGACACATTTCACAGTATGTTACAATGTTTGTTGTGCATGTGACAAATAAAACTAATCTTTCCCTTTAAACCTACCTCCTGTATTGTGCTGAAGTGTGAATCCTTATTGACTGTTTTGCTATATTGTGACTTCCCTCAGATTTGATCCAGGGTCACACAAATATCCTGGATGCATTGATGCTCCTGGTGAAATCCTCTTCACCCTCTAGTGCATGTTTCCTCCAGCAGACCTCGATGTTCTGCATGGCATTAGTTCAACCTATTCCTCCTCTAGGTGGCTCATGAGACCTTCTTGACCAGATACTCTCTTTCTGCTCGCATCAGATTACAAGATCTCTCAGGAGGTTTGGTAGTATCGCATTAACCCTTTTGGTGAGTCACAGAGTAACACAGCACAGACACAGATCCTTCACCCATGTCATCATATTGACCAAGTTGCCTACCTAAGCTAGTCCTATTTGCCTGCATTTGGCCCATTTCCTCGAAACCTCTCCTTTCCATGTCTTTTTAATGTAGTGTTGTGCTCACCTCTACCCCTTGCTGTGGCAGCACAGGCCACCAGTCTCTGTGTGAAAAATATGCTACTCAAATCCCCTTTAACTCTTATTGCCTTCACCTTAAACCCATCTCCCCTACTTTTCGAATCCCTCTTCATACCCTTTCCAGATCTCCAGAGGATGTTTGGAAAGTAATGTTGATAATTTAGATAATCTTGATAAAGTGTTCCAGAAAACAAACGAATGAGTGTATACTGGGATCTTTCTGAAATCAGTTTGTAATTAATCATTCTCAGTCATCAGATGATCAACTGAGTGTGTCTTTAAAAAGCATTCACAAGCATCAGACATAATTTCTCTAATCCTATTCAGTTAGACCACAAATGGCAGGGCTGTATGGGAAAATGTTGAGCAGTATCTTTATTAGGTATTAATTTAATTAATAATGATCCTGAGAAATTTTTAATGCACACTTCATCACCTTTACCATTGTGGTACCTGGTGCTAAAAAGCCAAACGACCAGGTACTGCAACTCAAGAATCCACCCTGGAGATTCAATGGTGGTTGAACTACTGGAGTTGCGGGGGAGGGGGCGGTTTCCTCTATATTTGACGTTGTACATACCTGTCTAAAGATGGATTAGTTTTATTTGTCATACTGTACGTACATACATTGAGACATACAGCGAAATGCGCAGTTTGCACCAAATCAAATCTGTGAGGATTGCGCTTGATAGCCTGCAAGTGTCTCCACACTTTTGACACCAACATAGCAAGCCCGCATCTTACTAACACTAATTCATACACCTTTGGAATGTGGGAGGAAACCAGAGCACTTGGAGGAAACCTGCGGGGCCATGGAGCAACTCCTTACAGACGGTGGCAGGGATTGAACCCCGATGTTATAGCTGGTGCTGTAACAGCATTACGCTACTGTGCCACCCCACGCTATTTTATATCTCTGTATGCATCCTAATAAAGCCTCCTCCAGTTCCTGCTCTGCTGCGTGAGGGGAAGAACGCTAAATGAGCTGAAATACAGTACATGCTTTTGCTTTGGCAGTGTGTGTTGCTGCAGATGATTCAGAATTAATTATGTGTGAAAGTGCTGGCAGCTTCATACTGTGCTGAATGTTCTTTGCAGTGTTTCCTGGTTTGCGAGTTTGTGTTTGCAGCTTGTCTTCGAGGAGCTGACAGAAAACCAATGATCAGCGAGGCACCTACAGTGTGCTTGTGTGCGTTCCAGACTAGTGACGCATCATGACTGGATCTCACTTTCACAAAGCTTACCACACACAGCCATGTCCCTGTATTGAGCAAAAGCCACCAATTTTGTTGCATTAATGTATAAATGGTTTGCATAGTTAAGTTTCATTTCTTTACATTGGTATACAATCTTTTGGCCTGTCTTTGGGGGCCATTTTTGGGCAATTAGGCCATTCAGCCCATCAATGGATAGGCTCTCCAGAAGATACTATCATACTTGCTAGCTTTTCTGAATGATATTTCTACCTTGCTTGCACTTTAATTTTCTTCTGCCTGCAATTATATATACTATAATTAATTATATATTATTAAGTAAATGGCGACATATATGTACTTCAATAATAAATTTACTTTGAGCTTTGAAGTTGTTTACCTTGCTGTGTTCTATTCACCGTTCTCTGGTGAACTGAATGAGATTATTTCCCCTATGGAGTTTTGAAGGGCTTTATGATGTAAGGCTTACATTTTCTAAGTTGTAGAAAAGTTCTGGGCACTCAACATTCTTTGAGCAGTTCAAATGGGGGTGATGATTACAACAGAAATTAATAAGCTTCCAACTGTAAGTGTAATGGTACTGGGTTTGCTGACCGCGAGGTTCTAAACTCCAAGAAGACCTTAAGCCCTATCAGATATAAATAACCACAGATACTCTCACTAGAGATTATACTGTAACTACCCAATCTTCAAAGACAAATCCATTTCCTTGTTTATCCTCCACGGTGAGTTTAGCTGCCAATACCTCACTATTTGAGTGGTGGGTCCCCTCTGTCCTGCCAAGAAGGAGATACTTAGAGAAAACAAAGATTCAAGTACATTTATTATCAAAAAATGCATATTTATACAACCTTGAGATTTGCTTGCTCACAGGTAGCCACAATGCAAGAAACTCAAAATAGTCCAATTTAAAGAAAAAAAAACCAACACCGGATGTGCAAGAGAAAAACCCCCCACAAAATATGTAAACAATTGAAGCGAACAACTGCATTCTGAACCAAAATTGAGTCCTCAGATCCAAACCCTAGAGTAGCCTGGAGTAGGCCTAAAGCCTTGCTTATCAGCTCATTATATTAGCGGGCACAGAGCACTGCAGCGAGGCAGTCTCCCAACACCCTGTGTTTTCTGTCTTTCTGGGCCGGCATTTAAATGGACTAAACAACGGAACAGCAAAAGGCTCCGATGCCATGGAGAGAGGAATGACCATTGCGGAGAGTGAACTAAATTGGCTCTCGCCTCTGATCAGGGCTGGCGTTTAAATTGTCTAAATAGCAAATTGTACCTTGCACTAGGACCTGGCTGCAGTGAAAGGCTCCAGGCCCAGATCGTGTTGTTCAGCGACTCGCCCCAGGCCCCGAGTTTGCCGCCCAGCACAAAGCCACTCTGAAGCCCTTCAAATCAGCCCGGCACCGAGAGCGATCCAACCTTGCGCCCGAGCTCGTGGTATGGGCATTGGAACTCAATCTGCAATGATTCTGCAAACATTATCCTCCGAGTTCGCCTCACCATCACTCACTCCTTTCCTGTTTGCAGCGATAACTTAACACAAAGTACCCCAGAAAAGGTATTTTTAGTGATGTCAGATTTCTTAGCTTTTTAACTACCAGAGAGCTGCTGCACCCATTTGGTAGCACCATCTTAACCGGAAGTTTAAACACAAGACACAGCAAAGTAGTTTAAACGCTATTCATTTATTTTCAGTGGTACATGTTTAAATCCAAACAGCATTCTGAAAACACATTTAAAACTCAGAGGATTTCTATCTTATAAAATTATGATTTCCAAATTACAAACCATTTTGAAAACACAAAGGATTGCCAAAGTACGGGCATAATTTCTAGAGGTTAAAAAGACGTACCAATGGGCTATGGATGAACCGGCAGTCGGTCGCAGAAATCAAAGGCAGAGGAACAAATTCTAGTTCATCTCATGTTTCTGTCATTCTTCTTGATATTCCTGGACAATTCTTAAGAAAAAGCCTGGACTGCTCTCTACATTTACACTATTTTATTTCTGTCATTGATTGACTTGACACACGTGATATTTTTTCAGATACCTTTAACAGAAATGGTATAAAATCTTCTCAATCCGGAGATCCCAGATGCCCACAGTTAATGCTACGAAGATGATTCTTTGAGCACACAAGTCTTCCAGCTATTAATAAATCAGTTATTTGAAATGCTAAGTGATAATATCAATCTGGTCTGCACACTTTCTTGAACTAGATAACTTAGTCAGTATTCAACTTTGAATTGATTACTTGCCATTTACATTAAAAAACTGAAAACTGCCTCCCATTTTACAACAGAAAACTGAGCAAAGAATATTTGTTGGAAGTTCAACTTACTTAAAAACACCACTTTGATCTTTAGGAGGATCAGCTGCTATGTTTAGAAAGCTGAGTTTGGCCAAAAAGAATATGTCTCTCTTGGCCCTGGACAATGAATATCCATCACTTAAGAAGGACGATAAAGTCAATATATAACATTTTTAGGATCGAAGGAAATTGTTACTCTTGTCTACTTTATATATATTTTATGTTCATGTAGAATATGCAGAATTCACTGTCTTCAACCTAGGATTCGTTTCATCTATTGCAAGTTTCTAATTTGATACTGTGCCATTAAACAAACTTATCTAATTAACTAATTATCAGTATCTAATTAACTTACAATCTGCAGATGGAGAGCATTTGATTATTTTCAGATTATCATGGTGGTGAATTCCAATAAGTTGCTATCTTTCAAATGAAGATATTTCTCCTTATTCCAGTTCTGAATGGTGAACTCAAAATCTTAAGATCATGACCATCTTTAGTTCTAGATTCAAGGCAGGAGAATTTGCATTTGTTCTGTAAATTTCTAAAGTGGTTTCAATTTTGGAACAAATTGACCCATTCTACTCAATCTCTCCTCTTGTGATAATCCTTTGAACCCAGGAATCAATGTATAAATCTTTTTGTTTTGGAGCTTCTCCAAGGCAAGTTTATCTTTTCTTAGCTGAGGCCAGAATGTATATAGCACTTTGATTTTCCCCTTAGCATTATATAATTTCAGCCAAACTTTCCTGCTCTTACTCTCTAACCCCTTGCATTATATTCTAAATGTTTGCCTTCCTAGTAGGAATACTCTGCTGTGTGCAAACTTCTTTGTGATCCATATACAGAAGCCATAGACCCTCAGAGCCATAACTGCATGTTTTCTTTCTAACTCCACTGTTCTACAGTCCAGCAAGCTTTGGAAGATGAACCTCAGAACCTGTACCTGTACCTCAGGAAGCCTCTGCACCTCCCTCTGCAATTGGATCTTCGACTTCCTAAATGGAAGACCACAATCTGTGTGGATTGGTGTTACTATCTCCTCCTCACTGATGATCAACACTGGTGCACCTCGGGGGTGTGTCATTAGCCCACTACTCTACTTTCTATACCCATAACTGTGTGGCTAGGCAGAGCTCAAATGCCATCTCTACATTTGCTGATGATACACTTATTGTTGGTAGGATCTCAGATGGAGACGAGTGGGAATACAGGAGCGAGATATACCAGCTAGTCAAGTGGTGTTGCAGGAACATTCTTGCACTCAGTGTCAGTAAGACCAAAGAGCTGATTGTGGACTTCAGAAAGATTAGGATGAGGGAGCATGAATCAATCCTCATAGAAGTGGAGAGAGTGAGCAATTTCAATTTCAGTGTCAAGATCTCTGAGGATCTCTAACCTGGTCTAAACAAATTGATGCAGCATTGGAGTAGGCAGGACAGCAGCTGTATTTCATCAGGAGCTTGAGGAGATTTGGTTTGTCATCTAAAGCACTGGAACACTTTTATAGATGTAGCATAGAAAGCATTCTGACAAAGTGCATCACTATCTGGTATGGAGGGTGGGGGCTTCTTCACAGGATCGAAAGAAGCTACAGAAAGTTGTAAAGTCAGTTGGTTCCATCTTGGGTACTATCCTCCACAGTATCCAAGACATCTTCAAGGAGTGGTGCCTTGGAAAGGCAGTATCCATCATTAAGGACCCTCATCACCCAGGAAATGCCCTCTTCTCATTGTCACTGTCAAGAAGGAAATACAGAAACCTGAAGGCACACACTCAGCGATTCAGGAACAGCTTCTTCCCCTGTGCCATTCAATTCCTAAATGGACATTGAACCTATGAACACTATCTCACTTTTATTATTTTTGTTTTGGCACTATTTTTTATTTAACTATTTAATATAGATATATACGTACATACTTACTGTAACCGATTTATTTATTTATTTATATATATTTCTATATTACCATGAATTGCATTTTACTGCTGCTGCTGAGTTAACAAATTTCATGACAGCGCATACAAAATGCTGGAGGAACTCAGTAGCCCAAAGGCGCCCCTCTGTCTCCTCTTCCTCTTGGGGAACCCTATGTCATTTTGTACAGACATGGTTGGTTTCCCATTTTCATCTTGCCCAACCAGTCTCTTGGCGTACCATGGCCCACCAGTAGGATGGCAAGACTTCCAAATCCCACATGGTTGTTGGTCCATCCTGGGACTCAGCACTCCTCACATGGGGGGGGGGGGGTTCTCTGACTTTTATTTTTACCTTTACACTTATTAATCTATTCAATCACTGAGCCCTGCTCGTAGCACCAATTGTGTGAAATCAGGTTTGTGGGTTTGCTGAGTGGGGTCAGAAGACACTCATGACCGGTAAGTTACCCATTTATTTACAGGATAAGACCGAACATTCAAGTTACACTTGGTTACAAGTACTTATGTAAAGTGTGCACCTGGGCCCTCTCTTACTACAGCACCTAGTCCACAGTGATCCTGCAAAAAAAAGCGATTAGGTGCTTTCAGTGCTCTGGTTTTATACTCTGTCTGTGCCTAATGGCAGCCAGTGGGAGGGCTGCAATGCTCTGTAAACAGGTCAATCTCTAGTGAGCGTGAGGGAGCGGCTTTTCATGACCAAGTAAGATGGATACTTACTGCAGCACTATCCAAATGTTGATATCAAACACACATCCTCTACTTCCACAGTTCCGTCACTCTCTCAGTGAAGAGGTTCCCTTTAAACATTTCACCTTTCACCCTTAATCTAGTCTCACCCAACCTCGGTGGAACAAGCCTGCTGGCATTTACCCTATCTGTACCCCTCATAATTTGTATACCTCTATCAAATCTCCCCTACGCTCTAGGGAATAAAGCCCTGATCTATTCAACTTTTCCTTATAACTTAGGTCTCCAAATCCTGCCAACATCCTTGTAAATTTTCTCTGCTTCTTTTCAATGCTATTGACATCTTTTCTATGGGTAGGTGATGAGAACTGCATACAGTATTCCAAGTTAGGTCTCCTCAATATCTTATACCACTTCAACTTCACATACCAACTCCTGTACTGAATACTTTGATTTATGAAGGCCAATGTGCCTAGAGCTTTCTTTACAACTCTATCTACCTGTGACGCCACTTTCAAGCAATTATGGATGATTCCAAGGTCTCTCTGTTCTACCACACTCCTCATTGCCTTACTGTTCACTGCCGTAAGTCCTACCCTAGCTTGTTGTACCAAAGTGCAGCACTTTATACTTGATGGCATTAAATTCCATCTGCCATTTTCAGCCCATTTTTCCATCTGGTTTAGACCCCACTGCAGGCTTTTATATCCTTTTTTATGACTATGTCCTCAGTCTTGGTGTCATCCACATATTTGCTGTTCCAAATGATCATCCAGATGATTGATATTGGCATTTATTGATGTTATCAGGACTGGAGGGCTGAGGTTATAATGAGAGGCTGGATAGACTGGAACTTTTTTTTCCCTGGAACTTGAGAGGCTGAGACCTGATAGAGATAAATAAAATCACAAGGGGCCTGGGTAAGATGTATGGTCAGTCACTAATTAAAATAATGTATTTTATCTACATTTTAAATATGTGCTTTCTGTTTCCCACTTCGGCTTTGTACAGTCTTACTTCTGTTCTTGCTAACTTGCTTACCATTTGACATATTCCTTACCACAGAGAAGGCAAAAATATGAATTACAGTTTGAATTAGCCCAAATTATATTGGAATGTATAGGTCTGAGGCACACTTCCTGTTGAACCCTAGGCTTGGTTAGCACAGAGCTGGAGATGTTCAGCTGCCAGTAAAGATGAAATCATTTTTAGCTGACTGTATTGGAAGCAAAGGGGGCAACTGGAAAGGAGAGGAAGTTAACAAAAGGAAGAGGGAAGATATTGGATGGGAAGTGGCAGGACAGGTGATCACTTCCAATACAATCATGGTGCCTGATATTTAATCTGAGTCTATAACATGGTAGCTTCTTTATCAATACCTTTCAGTACAATGACCAATGACTAAGCTTACTGTACATGTCCACATAATAAAAATGACAATGTAACAGACATTATATATAATTGAATATTCTGAAGATGTGGAAGGAACTATTGTCCTACAGATCTTGGTGAACAAACTCCTACTCCTAAATCTAAATGCAGTACATCACTTCCTAACCAGCAGACCCCAGACAGTCAGGTTGAACAACTGCTGCTCCCTCCCCATCACCACCAACAGGGGTGCCTCCGAGGGCTGTGTTGCTGCACGTTCTGCTCTTGCAAGACTCCAAGGCCAAACATGTGAGTAATCACATTGTCAAATTCGCTGATGACATGACAGCGGAGGGGCTCATCAATGATGAGATGTCCTACAGAGAGGAGGTGGTGGTGCTAGGCAAACGACCTCTTCCTCAATGTCACCGAGACGAAGGAGATGGTTATGGGCTTCAGGAGAACTCACACAACTCACATCCCTCTTTACAGTAGAAACTGAGTACATCTTGTACGACCTCTCATGGTCCAAAAAAACATTCTCCACAGTCAAGGAAGCTCCCCAGTGCCTTTTGTTTCTAAGGGGGCTGAAGAGATCTGGACTATGCACATCTGTACTCAACTCCTTCTACAGATGTGCAGGTATATATATATATATATATAGATAGATATAGAAAGGTGCTGGAAAGGGGTCAGTAACATCATAAAGGATCCTACCCACCCTTCTTGTCTGTTGTTTCTCCCACTCCCATTAGGGAGAAGGCTATGTAGCATCCACACCCGGACCCACCAGACTCAAAAACAGTTACTTTCCCTAAGCAGTAAGGCTGATCAAAACACCCACCCACTAGTCCACCCCTCCATGTCTCTAACCACCACTGTTTTATCATTTCTTTTCGGTCACCCTATGCACAGACACTCATTTGCCTAGAGTCACTTTATGGACAACTTTATGTATTTATATTGTTTTTTTATTTTGTGTCCTTTATCTTACTGAGCGTTTTTCTGCTGCAATAGATCCTAACAATTTCATTCTCCTCATACTTGTGTACTAGAAATGACATTAAACAATCTTGAATCTTGATCTTGAACAATGCAGACTAACTTTATTTTCATTGTCACTTTAATCATCTACTATTTTCACAGTTCATGTTGAGTAATTTCTGTCAATCTTTATTTGCGTAGCATCATTTATCATGTTTATTCCTAACTCCAGAAACTACTTTGATTATTATTTGGGCTTCTGTGAAGTGAGATTGAGCCAACAGCACAGATACTCCCTGTAAACACATAAAAATAACTCCTGATAGATTGTAAATCTTATTCACTCATCAATCATCTGATTCTGAATTCAATGTTAGAACACAATGTCACTCCCAAGATCTTAAAACAAAAATTGCTAACTCAAACTCAGCTTTTACCAATTGAAAATATTACTTTCTGCCAAATACTCTGTTAGCATGCACATTAGAGTTTATAACTCCAGTCATCAATAAATTAAGTCTTCAAATATTCTGTTAAATATTCAACTTGATCAAGGTTGAGGAAAGATACCTTGACTTGTTTGTAGGTCTATAAAATATTAATTTGCTGATGTCTAACAAGGAATTTTGCTTCATTAGATCAGACATAATGTCACACATGTTCAGCATGAAAATTCCAAGATATTTTAAAGCCTAATTCTCCTAATGTTCTACCTTCAACGTCAACTAGTAACTGCTGAAGCAGTTCAGGAGTTCAAGCTGAGCATACCTCTTTAATGATAAGTGCTACTCCGCCCAAGTAATGAATTGACCATTGTGAGCTGTTGTGAAGAATTGGGTGGTACCATAAAAATGCAAGTTTTTGTCCTTATTAAAGCTGCTTGTGGCTTATTTCAGTAGCTCAAGAAGATGTAGCTCAGATTTTCCGATTCAATAGAAAAGGCAGCAACTTTGAGCAGTGTGCAAACTGGAGACCAGAAGCCTGAGAAGATGTAGCTCACTCAGGTTTGAGTGAATAGAAAAGGCAGTGACTCGCAGCATTTTGCTGCTTTGAGTAGCGGCCAGTAAGCATTGAGGATTGATTGGCAAGGACAAATTAAAGTAAGGGGCGGGCAAGTGGAGGATCTGTTGTCAGAGTGGCCATAGTTGGAGGGGTCAGAGTTAGAGTGTTGATTTTTTTGACTTCAGCTCTTTGAAGCTTTGGTGACGTGAGGCTTCAGTGGGAGAAGGCAAAAAAAAAGCTATAGGGAAAGTCCTGTTCCCCCCCTCTCCCCGCCCCCACAATTTATTGTTCTTTATATTTGCTCAGTTATACAGAAGAGATGTCAGGAAGGATAGTTGAATGCTCCTCTTGCGGGATGTGGGAAGGCAGGGTCTCTGACGGCTACACCTACAAGAGGTGCATCCAGCTGCAGCTTCTAACACTCCACGTTAAGGAGTTGGAGCTGGAACTGGATGAACTCCGGATCATTTGGGAGGCTGAAGGGGTGATAGATAGGGCATATAGAGAGGTAGTTACCCCCAAGGGGTAGTGCACAGGAAACTGGGTGACTGTCAGAAAGAAGAGAGGGTTTAAGAAGCCATTGCAAAGTTCCCCTGTGGCTACCCCCCTCTAAATCAGATATACCACTTTGGATACTGTTGGGGGGGTGGGGAGGTGGGAATGACCTAACAGCAGAAAGTCACAGTGGTCAGGTTTCTGACACTGAGTCTGACTCTGTGACTCAGAAGGGAAGGGTGGAGAAGGGGTGAGTTGTGGTGGCAGGGGACTTATGGACTGTGAATGGACAGGAGGTTTCGTAGGTGTGATTGAGATTCCCATATGATATGTTGCCTTTCAGCTGCCAGGGTCTGGGGTATCTTGGATCGAGTCCTCAATGTTCTTAAGTGGGAGGGAACAGCCAGAGGTCGTGGTCCACGTAGGTGCCAATGACATGGGTAGAAAGAGCGACAAGGTTCTGCAAAGGGAATGCAGGGGGTTACAGGTAGGTGCAGAGTTAAAGGGCAGGAACCCCAGGACTGTGATCTCAGCTACACACACAAACTGCTGGTGGAACTCATCTGGCCAGGCAGCATCTATGAAGAAGAGTTACAGTTGATGCTTCAGACTGAGATCCTTCATCAGGACAGGACCCTTCATCCTGTGATCTCAGGATTGCTGCCCATGTCATGAGCTAGTGAGACCAGAACTAGGAAGATTATACCGTTTATCATGTGGCTAAGGAGTTGGTGTAGGAGAGAGGGCATAAGAACTGTTCCAGGGAAGGTGAGACCTGTACAGAAGAGATGGTTTGCATCAAAACTGGAGGAGGACTAATATCCTAGTGGGAAGGTTTGCTAGCGTTGCATAGTGGGGTTTCATACTAGGGTTGCAGGGGTTGGGAATCAGAGTGTTAGAACAATTAGTGAAGAGTTTGTGGAGACAGATGTTGCTAAAACCTCAGACAAAGTCAGGAATCAAAAGGTTGAGCTTGGTATGATCTGTGTCCTGAGCTGCGTATATTTCAATGTAAAAAGTATCATAGGAAAGGCAGATGAGCTGAGAGCATGAATCGACACCTGGAATGATAATATTGCAGCCATTAGTGAAACTTGGTTACAGGAGGAGAAAGACTGGCAGCTGAGCTTTCCAGTTCCATTGTTTTAGATGTGACGGACGGGAGGGGTTAAAGGGGGAGGGGTAGCGTAACTGGTCAGGGAAAATATCATGGCAGTGCTCCATCAGGACAGGCTAGAGACCTCGTCTAGTGAGGTGTTGTGGGTGGAACTGAGAAATAAGAAAGGTATGACCACATTAGTGAAGCTATACTACTGACCACCCAACAGTCCAAGAGATTTAGAAGAACAAATTTGTAGAGAGATCGCAGACTGTTGCAAGAAACATAAGGATGTGATAGGAGGTGATTTTAACTTAGCTTCACACACAAAATACTGGAGGAACTCAGCAGGCCAGGTGGCATCCATGGAAAAAAGTACAGTCTATGTTTTGGGCTGAAACCCTTCAGTAGGACTGGAGATAAAAAGCCGAGGATTAGATTAAAAGCTGGGGGGGGGGGTGGGGAGAGAGAAACACCAGGTGATGGGTGAAACCAAGAGGGGGAAGAGATGGAGTAAAGAGCTGGGAAGTTGGTTGGTGAAAGAGACAGAAGGCCATGGAAGAAAGAAAAAGTGGGGGAGGGGGGGAAGGAGCATTAGAGGGAGGTGATGGGTGGGTAAGGAGATAAAGGTGAGAGAGGGAAAAGGGGATGGGAAATGGAGAAGGTGGGGGGGGGCGTGTTGGGGGGCATTACCAGAAGTATGAGAAATTGATGTTCATGCCATCAGGTTGAAGCCTATTTCTGGGCTGTGCTTTTCTATGACTATGATTCTATCAGAGTAAGTTAACACTTGAGTTACAAAAGAAAACCCTGCATGAATTGATTAAAGTGAAGTTACATGCAAAAGGTACAATAAAGCTTTTATTGGGAAGGGTTTGATTGATGAAAGTGCAAAGTAAAAGCAGTCCATATGCAGTCTTAGATAGGACTTGACAAAATATTGTACATGAAACTTTAAAAGTAAATTTAGCAATAGGGCATGAGGTTGATGGACAAGCAACTACGAGCAGTTGGTCTTTCTTCTTTGGAAATGAGTTTGGAATTCTTTAACTCAGTGTTTGGTAATTGTCTCAGTGAACGTAAATATATCATTGAAGTTTACTGGTATTGTGCATTTGAGAAGCAACAAGAAGAGCTGGAAGAGTTTTCAGAAATCCATTAACAGCTTAACTGAGAAGAGGTCCAAGAGGCAAAGTCAATTTAAAGTAGATAATTGGGGTAAAAAAAAAGGATAAAGTAGTGAAGATTTGTACTTCAAGATTTAAATGTTGAAGTCCTGGATTCCACATGGATCAGGTTGGTGACTATTATTTCAGAACATTTTAAATTTACAAGGTTTGAATATAGTTTTGTGTCTTTTGTGAAACTTCAGTTCTGAAGCTATTTGATAACTCTTGTTGTTTACATGATTTGTTTTTTCCTCTCTCTGTGCATTAGGTGTTTGACAGCCGTTTTTAGAGGTGTTCTTTTGAGGTTTCTTTGTTTTGTGGCTGCCTGTAAGGAGATGAATCTCAAGGTTGTGTAATGTGTACATACTTTAATAATAAATGTATTTTGGTATATAAGGAATAGAGATCACTTCATGACCTATTGTTCAACACTTATTCATTACTTTCAATGGTTTTGATTTCCTTGTGAGCCTGCCATCAGCTTTCCGAGAATTATGGCTTCAAGGCTAGGCAGCCTTTCATGAATAATTCACTTCCTGGCACCCAAAACTCAATTCCATTTGCTTGTCGCTCGCTTTGGGGAAAAGCACTTGAATAACATTTACTTCCCATCAGCATTGTTATCCCGTGCTGCTGTGTGTGCCATGGACAAAATGTGTTGCAGTTAATCAGTGAGCTATTTCAGCAAAACCTCCAAAACACAAGTCCTCTAACACCAACTACATGTGAACACCACTAGAGGGACTTCTCCAGATCACAGACTGTCTGGACGTAGAAACATATCATTATTCTTTCATTGTTGTTGGATATATGTCCTGATAGTCTCTCTCCAAAATCATCAAAGGGGTACATTCACCAGAATGACTGCAGCAGTTCAGGAAGGCACTACCTTCTTCTCAAGGGCATTTAGGGATGGGCACTTCCTGAAAACGTAATTAAAGAAACTCAAAATGGACTTCACACAGGACTTCTTTTTATCTTAGCAAGATTTACAATATTTCTACTACTTTCAAGAGTGGAAGGAATTTTCATTGATACTGAACTTTTTTCACTCTGGGTGTTAGTAATTAACCCAGAGTGTTGGGGTAGATATACATCTCTACCAAAGGAGGTATAAGACACTTCTTCCCTCCAACAGCCTGCAGGTCACCCTTGGGAAATATGTAGCACCTGCTTAGTCCCTAG
The DNA here is from genome assembly GCF_030144855.1 of Hypanus sabinus. NCBI lineage: Eukaryota > Metazoa > Chordata > Chondrichthyes > Myliobatiformes > Dasyatidae > Hypanus > Hypanus sabinus. Next base: position 183,827,995 of record NC_082706.1, read on the forward strand.
TCAGGGTCACATGAACCCATGGGAGCAGGTGGTGGATGGTCATATGAGCAGCTGGTGCATATCACAATATCCTGGTTATGGGACCACTGACACCAGGCAGCCAATCTCTGAAGAGTATTGATAATGGTGGGGTTCACCTGCTTTGTCAAGACACTGCCTAGAAGAAGGCAATGTAAACCCTTTCTGTAGAACAATTAGCCAAGAACAATCATGGTCATGGAAAGGCCATAAACAAGAGAAAGTCTGCAGATGCTGGAAATACGAGCAACACAGAAAATGCTGGAGGAACTCAGCAGGCCAGGTAGCAACTATAGAAAAATGTACAGTTGAACTTTCGGGGCCAAAACTGTTCAGCAGGACTGGAGATAAAAAAGAGCCAAGGAGTAGATTTGAAAGGTGGGGGGGGGGGGGACGGGAGAGAGAAACACCAGGCGATAGGTGAAACTTGGAGGGGGAAGGATGAAGCTAAGAGCTAGGAATTGATTGATGAAAGAGACAGAAGACCATGGAAGAAAGAAGAAGGGGGCTGTGTGGAGGAGCAGCAGAGGGAGTTGATGGAGTGCACAGAGATAACATTAGAGAGGGACAAGGGGATGGGAAATGGTGAAGAGAGAGGTGGGTGGAGGCATTACTGGAAGTTTGAGAAACTGACGTTCATGCCATCAGGTTGGTGGTTACCCATACGGAATATAAGGGGTTGTTCCTATAACCTAAGTGTGGCCTTATCCCGGCAGTGGAGGAGGCCATGGATGGACATATTAGAATGGGAATGGGAATGGGAATTAAAATGGTTGGCCATTGGGAGATCCCGCTTGTTCTGGCAGACGGAGCGTAGATGCTCGGCAAAGGTTGGGAGACCAGCATTAACATACTTAATTCCAGCTTTAGCTTTCCCACACGGAATGCCTCACAACTGATGGATATTCCTTTTCCTCAGCAAGACCTGTTTTCCTGAGCACAAACAGAGAAACCGGCCAAGAAAGTAATATCCTTTGCCAATGTATTATTTGCAGGGAACTAAAGCTAGAACATAAGCTGATCTTTGTAACTCTATTTGTATTTTGATATTCAATGATAACCAGCTGAAGTTGATAATCAGTCAGAAAATGAATTAAGAATGATAAGCAATGCTTTGGTTAATGGATTTATCGTCACAAACAGAAGAGATTCTGCAGATGCCAGAAATCCAAAAATACGACTAACGCAAAATGCTGGAGGAACTCAGCAGGTTATCCAGCATCTATGGAGAGGAATAAACAGTTAAAATTTGAGCAGAGACCCTTCATCAAGACTGGAAATGAAGGAGAAGGCAAAATAAGAAGGTGAAGTGAGGGGAAGGAGTACAAGCTGGCAAGAGGTAAGTGAAACCAGGTGAAGGGAAGGTAGGTGGGTAGGGGAGGGGGATGAAGTGAGAAGCTGAGAGATGACAGGTGGGAGAGGTAAAAGGCTGATGAAGAGGGAGTCTGATTGGAGAGGAGAATGGACCAAGGGAGAAAAGGAAGGAGGAGGAGTACCAGAGGGAGGTGATGGGTGGGTCAGGAGAAGACAGCTTCCCTCTTCTTCTCATCCACTGTGTTTCTGGTTTCTGGTCGCATCCATTATATGATGTGTTTCTGGTTTCCAATCACTCCTTTCTTGTTCCTGTTTTGTGCAGTTTTGATTGGAGTGGGCTGGCTCTTCAGCTTGAATTTAATGTATGGTACAATACTAGACGGAACTGAACTGAGTTGAGCTGAATATGTCTGGACTGGTTCGATGATTGGAGGTTTGGTGTTTTATGTTCTGTGTTTTTTTTTTGCTCAGTATTTTTGCTGTTTGTGCAATTTGTTCTTTTTTCATGCGTTGCTGGTTTGATGTTCTGCTTTGAGTGGGCTCCCTGGTTTTCTTTCTTTGCTTCGTGGCTGTCTGTGGAAAGGCAAATCTCAGAGTTGTAATACAACATACATACTTTATTAATAAATGTACTTCAAATCTTTGAGAAGGGGCAAGAGGGAAATCATAATGGGGAATGGAAAAGAAGAGAAAGCAGGGCGGGTGGGGGTGGGGGTGGGAAGAAATCACCAGAAATGAGAGAAATTGATTTTGTTTGTCTTCAAATCATCTTACATTTTGTGTCTGTTTTCCTCCATTTTAAATAACTTTGCTTGATTTTCAAGCACTTTTTTCTCAGATGATCAAAGGCTGTGCTGATGCAGTGAAGACAAAGGTGTATTTCCTCATTTTTCTCTGTCTTCATTAAGATACTGCTCCAGATGTATGGGAAACAATCCACCTCACAACAGGTCTCTTTCTGTAATGGGTGCACGTGCTCTCTGATATCTCACCCAGATATTATTCATGTGATGGCCTATACAGTAAGAGATGGACTTCACTGGGATCCTTGCAGATTGTCATGGAAATGGGATGATCAAAGGTTCTCTTCACCTGTCTATAATACAAAATAAATCACATACAAGGTATGGGCAATGGTATCGGGCTTATTAGATGGTGGCAGTAACTGTGGTTTGTGGACCAGACACTATGCACACATGCACAAGGTTTATTGAGGAACAGAAACACTGGTGAGTTCCCTTCTGGAACACTGAATTCTAATTGTGGTTACTTTATTGCTGTTCTGGATGAAATCAGTTAATCTGGTTTGAGGCATGTAATCACATCCTCTGCTGGCCAGATACAAAAGAGGCAGCAGGAGATGCGCTGATGGATGTGCCACTGTGAATTGCAAGACAGTGTGTCCAGATTTGAAGTGCTCCCTTGGTAGTGTAGAATTATGCTCAGATACATCTGCCATCTCTGTATAAAGTCAGATTGAAAATGGTGCTTGAATCCATAACCTTCTGAACCTTGAGGACGATGGCACTGAGATAAATCTTACTTAATCCAGTGATTTTTGAATAGATTGATACTTTATTTTTCCCAAAGGAAATTTCAGAATTATAATGTCACAGTAGCATTACAAGTGCAGAGCTATATAAATATACAAATATCAGAAGAGAAATAAAAACAATAAAAAAAACATTATCTCAAACAGGAGCAGGTCATCACATCCCTGGTTATAGGTTGACTCAATATAGAGCCTAGTGGCCAATAATGTTCAGCCAAAGTGGCATGCAGACCATGGGAAACATTGCCCAGAATTGCCACGATTTTCCGTAGGGTCCTTTGTTCTACCATAGCCTCCAGAGTGTCTTGTTTGACTTCTGTTCATACACTGAGTTGCTGATTAATTAGGTTCAACACATATACATTTAAATGACATAAAATCAATGATGACAATATCCTCAAATTCTTCCTCTAACAATATTCAGCACCTTTTAATGGCAAAAACTGAACACACATTTAAAGAATGCTTTCTCTAAATATTTTTGCCTCCACTGAGAACTGTTTAGCATGAAATAACACACAGATGTGCTTTGCCTGATCGCAGTACCATTTCCACTTTCATACTTCATGGAGTCAGAAGAATGCACCATTACTTGAACATTACGTGAATAACTTTCTGAAAGTCAACATTAGCATGCTATTAGAAACATAGCGTCAAGGTTCTGGCTTTTGAAGACTTGTTACTGAGAACCAAATATTTTAGTGAGTAATTACATTTTGAAGAACTGAAATTAAGGTTATGATAACAGATTGCATAGAGTGGTTTCAAAGGTTCATTTTAATATTAGAAATATATGCAGTATACAACCTCAAATTCCTACTCTGCTCAGTCATCTATGAAACAAGAACCCTATAGAATCAATGACAAAAACATCGAAACCCTGGAAGCCCCCTCCCTTTGCAAAAGCAAAAAAAAAATTAAACTTCTATTTCCATTACACTGTTAGATTTAGGTGGTGAGGAAGGCAAAGGTAATGTTAGCATTCTCTTCAAGAGGATTAGAATGTAAAAGCGAAGATGTAATGCAGTAAGGCATTGGTCAGAATGCTCTAGACATATCGTAAGCAGCTTTGGGTCCCTTTATATAAGAAAAGATATGCTGGCATTGGAGAGGGTCTAGAGGAGGTTGAGGAGCATGATTCTGGGATTGAAAAGGATGACGTATGAGATGAGTTTGAAAACTCTGGGCTTGTACTCTTTAGAGCAGGCATGGGCAAACTATGTCCCGCAGGCCATATGCGGCCCGTTAAGCTTTTTAATCCGGCCCGCAGAACTTGATGAAATTATATTAATAAACCTTGTTAACGTTTTTTCCCCGCAATTCTGGCGTTTTCCCAATAGATGACGCACTCTATATACATTGACCCTTGTTGAGGTGCAGCGTATTACTCCACATTTGCGCTTTACTCTTTGTTCGGCTCGACCTATTTGTGTGAACAGGCGTTCAGCGTCATGAACATCAACAAAGCCAGCTACAGATCCAAGTTAACTGACCAACACCTCAGATCCATCCTGAGAATCACCACAACAAAACTAAATCCAGACTTTGATGCGCTGGCTAAAAAGGGAGGCCAACAACACTGTTCCCACTGAAATTAAAAATAAGTTTCTTCATTGTGTTATGTAAAAAATGCATTTGAAAATATTTTTTTCAATAAGCCTTACATGTTACATGTCATTTCTGTTAAGTGATGGACATGAGTAGTGCGCAGGTGCACGTACGTTCTCAAAATAAAAAATGCGATCCAGATCAAATAACGCGCTCCGCATACTGGCGCGCTGTCAGTGTTCTGTCTTTGTGCTGGTCGTTGTTGAGTTTTGGCATAGGGGACAATTGAATAAGAAGGAGCAGGACAAGTAGACCTGCATCTCCTACCGTTTTTGAAATAAAGACAGTCAGGAGGAGAGTGATGATGATAATATCTTGAAGGATAACAGAATTTTCAGTGCTTTAAAATAATAACTGTTACTATTAAAAAAAGCTGTATTTTATTCATTTAATTTTCAGTGTTTTAAAAGTCATTTCAATAAATAGCTAAATACCATGGGACTTCAAAGACAGATATTTTGTTGTAATGCATTCATTTTCAATTGAAATTAAAGCACATGTTTTCTACATATCCCATGATATTTTATTTTCTCTTATGAGGTGTATTACCAAAACACTCCATCCATCTGCTCCTGGTCCAGCCCCCCTGTCAAATTTTAGAACCCTTTGTGGCCCACAAGTCAAAAAGTTTGCCCACCCCTGCTTTAGAGTATAGAAGAACGAGGGTGATCTCATTGAACCCTATTGAATATTAAATATTGGTTGGATGTGGAGAGGATGTTTCCTTTCATGGGGGAAGTGTAGGACCAGAGAGCACCTTTAGACCATAAGACCATAAGACATAGGAGCCATTTGGCCATTTGGCCCATCAAGTTTGCTCCTCCTCAACCCCAGTTCCCGGCCTTCTCCCCGTAACCTTTGATGCCATGTCCAATCAACCTATCAATCTCTGCCTTAAATACACCCAGTGACCTGGCCTCCACAGCTGCATGTGGCAACAAATTCCACAAATTCACCACCCTTTAGCTAAAGGAATTTCTCCTCATCTCTGTTTTGAGGCTGTGCCCTCTTGTCCTGGATTCTCCCACCAGGGGAAACATCCTTTCCACATCTACTCTGTCAAGGCTTATCAACATTCAAAAGGTTTCAATGTGATCCCCCCTCATCCTTTTGAATTCCTGTGAGTACAGACCCAGAGCCATCAAACGTTCCTCGTATGATAATCCTTTCAATTCCTGGAACCTCCTTGTGAACCTCCTCTGGAGCCTCTCCAATGCCAGTACATCTTTTCTAAGGTGAGGAGCCCAAAACTGTTCACAATACTCAAGGTGAGGCTTCACCGGTGCCTTATAAAGCCTCAGCATCACAGCCCTGCTCTTGTATTCTAAACCTCGTTCATTAAAGAGGTTTAAATGAATGCTAACATGTCATTTGCCTTCATTACCGCCGACCTTTAGAACAGAAATGAAGATGAATTTCTGTAGCCAGAGGGCGGTGAATCAGTGGAGTTCATTGCTACACCAGCCTGAGGCAGACGTGGTAGTGTACTGGCTAGCACAACGCTCTCCAGTACAGGAGACCCGGGTTCAATTCCTGCCACTGTAAGGAGTTTGTACATTCTCCATGTGACCGCATGGATTTCTTCCAGGTGCTCCAACTTCCTCCCACAGTCCCAAGACGTATCGGTTGATAGGCTAATGGATCATTGTAAATTGTGTCACGATTAGGCTAGGACTAAACTGGGGGTTGCTGGGTGGTGTGGCTCAAAGGACTCGAAGGCCCTACTCCATGCTATATCTCATTAAATAAATCCTCAGCCTAGTCCTATGTACTTGCTCCCATCATACCTCTCTCATCCATGTATCTATCTAAACTTCTCTTCAATGTTACAATTGAACTGTTATCTACAATGTCATCTGGTAACTCGAGCCACCCTCTGAGTGAAGAAGTTCTCTCCCAGATTCCCCTTAGCCCTATTTCACCTTTCAGCCTAAAATTACGACCTCTGGTTCTAGACTCACCCAACCTGAGAGGACAAAGTCTGCAAACGTACATCCTATCTTTGCCCCTTATAATTTTGTATGTTCATATTAGTAGTTAGGAACTGCCCCATGCACTGATGGCCAAAATTAGAAATAGATATTGAAAATAAAAATCCAAAAATATTTATCGGTTCTAATTAGCCCTGATAATGAGACTTCATTAATACACAAGATTTTCATCTGTGATAATTGCTATCCTGTTTGTTCTTTTTTCCCTTTTTTTCTTTTTTTTCTGGGACACAGACATGCCCAGGTGGACACACCCAGCCTGACCTGCCAGGCAGGTCTCCATGCTCTGCATTTCACAGCTCCTACAATCTTTTGTCTCGGTTCAGCATGAACTAGATGGGCTGAAGGGCCTATTCCTGCACTGTACTTTTCTGTGTTGCACTGTGTTGTCACTCTATACTGCCCCCATTCACTCAATGAGCAGATAACCTTGTTCACAGGTTGTCCATATGGTCACATGAGAGACATCAGCCACGATTCCTCCATCCTCCCTGTATGCTCACTTCTGATGTTGGATTTTGGATTTGAAATGTTAGCTTTGTTTCTCTACCCACATGTTGTGGGAAATCAGGGTTCCAGGTTCGGTGATGTACAGGTTACAGGAAGTAGGAACAGGAAGAAGGTTAGCTGTTTATTTACAGGACAATACAGACATTAACCATTTAGTAAACCCTTTAAGCTAAACTCAATTACCAATACTTATGTAACCTGAGTACTGGAAGTAGCAGGACAAATAGACACTAAACATACACACAATACTTCTCTAAAGTGTGAGTCTGGGTGTTCTGCGTTACAGCATACCTCTACTGCCTGCTGTTTCTGCGGCACTCTCGTATAGCTGGTCCATGGCAACCAGAGAGCAATAGAGACCATATGGTCACCGTGTGCTAGACTTAAACCCTATCGGCATTCTGATATCATCGGTGAAACGGAAGATAGTGGGTGGGGCTGCTCCCTACGCGGGCTAGACCCCACCTCCTAAGGGGGGGTGGCTTTCAATGAGCAGGTAAGTTAAGGCACTTACTGCAACACCACAGCCTGACCTGCTGAGCATTTCAAAGTTCGAAGTTAGTTTATTATCAATGTCACCATATGCAACGCTGAGATTCATTTTCTTGCGAGGATACTCGATAAGTCCATACTAGAATAATAGCTCACCAACTGTACATTCGGCCAGTGTGCAAAAGACAAACTGTTCAAATACAAGAAAAAAATAAATAAACAATAAATATTGAGAACATGAGATGAAGAGTTCTTGATAGTGAGTCCATAGGTTGTGGGAAAATTTCAGTGATCAGGCCAGTGAAGGTGAGTGGAATTATATACTTTGGAGCAAGAACTTGATGGTTGAGGGGTAGTAACTGTTCCTGAACTTGGTAAATTAAGTCCTGAGGCTCCTGTACCCTCTTTCTGATGGCAGCATTGAGAAGAGAGCATGATCTGGGTGGTGGGGGTCCCTGACAGTGGATGCTGCTTTCCTGTGACAAAGCTCTGTGTGGATGTGCTCAATGGTGGGGAGGGATCTACCCGTGGCGGGCTTGGCTGTATCCATTACATTTTGTAGGATTTTCTTGATTTTCTTGATCGCGATACAGCACAGAATGGAATCTTCAAGATCTTCAAGCTGTGCCACCCAGCAATCCCATGACTTAACCTTAGCATCATGGGACAATTTACAATGACCAATTAATCTACCAACCAGTGTGTATTTGGACTGTGGGAGGAAACCGGAGCACCCAGCGGAAACCTACAGGCTCACGAGGAGAAAGTGCAGACTCCTTACACGAAGCAGTCCTTTACCTTTTTGATCAACGTTGTAACCACCTGTTTTAATCATTCATATTTTTCCCTGTTCCTTTAGGACTTTCTTGTCGACCACTATATAATGTTAGCTTTCTTATGCTGATCAGAAAGAACACAGTACAAAGGAGGATGTATTTTGCTCAGAAACAAATATATTAAAAAACTCAATTCTGCTCCAGCAGTTTGCTAACAATTCACCAGTATACCTTTGGTTGATCAAAGAAAAGTTATTTGATTATGACTTTAGAACTTGCACAAAACTTATGGCTCACAGTACTTGGTTCTCAAGGCACCAGGAAATGTAAACATTGATGCTGTGCCGCAAAATTATCCAAATTTACTAAAGCACAAATGAATCAATGTCAGTATCCTATCTCAAGCCAAAATGCAAGGGAGCATATGACCTAAGTTCATGATATGGAGTTATAAAACTTGAGTAGCAGAGTCTGAGGTGAGATCTGCTAGAGGTTTATAAGTTTAAAAGAAGCATAGATCAAGTAGATAGACAGTATCTTTTCCCCAGGATTGAAATGTCTAAAGCTACAGGGCATGCACTTAATGTGAGAGGGGGAAGTTTCAAAAAAGATATGAGGGGCAAGTTTTTTACCGAGAGTGGTGCGTGCCAGGTACACATTGCCTGAGGCTGCCATGTGGATGCAGATACACTGGGGACTTTTAAGAGACTTGTGAGAGAAATGGAAGGATATGGACATTGTGTAGGTAGAAGGGATTAGTTTAGTTAACCATTTTCTTACTAATTTAATTGGTTTTGCAGAACATTGTGGGCTGAAGGGCTTGTTCCTGTGTTCTCTTATGTGATTAAGTCATACCAGCTTTGAAAGTAAGAGAAAATTGATCACTTTTCTCAATTTCAACACATCTGCCTGTTACATCCTAACACGTAAAAAAGCTAAAGGCTGAGTTTCATTCCTTACGCGAATAAATTATATTTTTCAAGCCCACTGAGTGAACATTTATGCCAGCTCAGCCCTTGCAGAGATCAATCAAAATGACATGAATCAAAGATCAAAACCACATGTCCCATGAGCACTATAGCCCCTCTGCTGGCTTGGAAAAGAATAACGAACAACTACTGTCTATACTTAATGCACTGTATACTAGTATGCTGCCACTGATAGATCTGATGGGTATAGCGAGAGTTCAGCAGCTTCTGAGATGATGGCATTGCATAGTTGAACACTGCATGAATATAGATCATAAAGCTGGGTTGGAGAGATTTTCAAAGTCAAAGTAAATTTATTATCAAAGTACATATAGGTCACCATATATTACCTTGAAATTCATTTGCTTGTAGGCATTTATAAGAAAATAAAGAAATACTATAGAATTTTGAAAACTATACATAACAATGACTGATAAATAACCAATTGACGACATATTGTGCAAATAAATAACTAATTAAATGATACTGACTACCTGAGTGGTAGAGTCCTTGAAAGTGAATCTATAGGTTGTGGAGTCATTTCAGAGTTGAGGTGAGTGAAGTTATCAATGCTCTTTCAGGAGCCTGATGGTTGTAGGGTAATAACTGTTTGTGACCCTGGTGGTGTGGGACGTAAGGCTCCTGTACCTCCTACCTGCTGGTAGTAGCGAGAAGAGTGCATGGGCTAGACGGTGGGGTCCTTGATGACGGTTGCTGTTTTTTTCTGGCAGTGCTCCTAGTAAATGCATTCAATAGTGCTTTGCCTGTGATAGACTGGGCGGTAGCCATCACTTTCTGTAGATCTTATGGAGTGTCTTAAAAAAAACAGAGATATGGAGAATTTAGCATGGTATTGCAGAGGGTTTGGGGCTTGGCAGGTGATGGAACATTTTTGATAGTGGAATGATTAAGTACAGGGATGGCCCTGATGATCAGAACTGGAGGATCTAGGTGGTTTGTAAGACTGGAAGACACTTCAAATATTGGAGGGGCCGAACCATGATGTGATATGAAGAACAAAGAAGGGAATTTCAAATTCAAACTGCTGACGTGGTGTTGTTTCAATCACATTAATGGAGTCATACAACACAGTCAAAAGTCTTATGGCCTCCAAGAACCTGAAGACCACCAAATACTCACCTACACTTATTCAATTTACCAACACTTGGCCATATAAGACCATAAGATATAGTAGCAATATTGGGCCATTTGGCCCATTGAATCTGTTCCGCCATTTCAAGGCTCATCTAATTTTTCTTGTAGCCCCAGTCACTTCATGTCCCTGTATCGCTTCATGTCCTGACCAGTCAAGAATCTGTCAACCTCTGTCTTAAATATACGTAAAGAGTTGGCTTCCACAGCTGCCTGTGGCTATGTATTCCATAGATTCACCACTTTCTGGCTAAAGAAATGCCTCCTCATCTCTGTTCTAAAAAGGTGCCCCTTTATTCTGAGGCTGTGTCCTCTGGTCTTAGACTCTCCCACCATAGGAAACATCTTCTTCACATCTATTCTATCGAGACTTATCACTATTTGATGGGCTTCAATGAGTTCACTCCCCATTCTTCTGAATTCCAGTGAATACAGGCCCAGAGCCATCAAACACTCTTTATATGACAAGCTGTTCAAACTTGGAAACATTTTTGTGCACCTCCTTTGAACCTTCTCCAGTTTCAGCACATCCTTTCTAAGATAAGGGGCCCAGAACCACTCACAATACTCCAAGTGAGGTCTTACCAGTGCTTTATAAAGTCTCAACATTACATCCTTTCTTTTATATCGCAGTCCTCTTGAAATGAATGCTAATGTCATATTTGCCTTCCTCAACACAGATTCTACATGCAGACTAACCTTTAGGGAATTCTGCACAAGATTTGTGTATTTTGTCTTCTTTTTGAAAATAGTCGACCCTTTCAATTCTTCTACCAATGTGCATGACCATACACTTCCCAACATTGTATTCCATCGGCCACTTCTTTGCCCATTCTCCTAATCTAAATTCTTTTGTAGTCTCTCTACTTCCTCAAACCTACTTGCCCCTCCATCTATCTTTGTATTGTCTGCAAAATTTGCAACAAAGCCATCAATTCCATCATCCAAATCATTGAAATATAATGTAAAAAGAATTGGCCTCAACACAGACTCCTATGGAACACCACTTGTCACTGGTGGCCAACCAGGAAAGGCTCCCTTTATCCCCACTTTTTGCCTCCTGCCAATCAGCCATTGCTTTATCCATGCTAAAATCTGTTCTGTAATACCATGGGCTTGTAGCTTGTTAAGCAACCTCACATGCTGCACTTTGTCAAAGGCCTTCTGAATATCTAAGGACACAACATCAACTGATTCTCCTTTATCTATCCTGCTTGTTATTTCTTCAAAGAATTCCAAAAGATCTGTGAGGCAAAATTTTCCCTTGAAGAAACCATGGCCTATTTTATAAAGTGCCTCCAAGTAGCCTGAGACCCTTAATAATTGACTCCAACATCTTCCCAACCACTGAGGTCTGACTAACTGGCTTATCATTTCCTTTCATTTGCCTCTTTCCCTTCTTCAAGAGTGGAGTAAATTTTGCAATTTTCCAGTCTACTGGAACCATTCCAGAATCTAGTGATTCTTGAAAGATCATTCCTAATGCCTCCACAATCTCTTCAGCCTGGGGTGTTCACCATCTGGTCCAGGTGACTTATTTACTTTCAGACTTTTCAGTTTCCCAAGAACCTACTCTCTAGTAATGGTAACTTCACACACTTCATGATCCCTGACGCCTGGAACTTCCACCATACTGCTAGCATCTTCCACAGTGAAGACTGATGTAAAATACTTATTCAGTTTGTCTGCCATTTCCTTGTCCCTCATTACTACCTCTCCACCATAATTTTCCAGTGTTTCAATATCCATTCTTGCCTCTCCTTTACACTTTATGTATCTGAAAATGTTTTTGGTATCATCTTTTGTATTATTGGCTAGCTTTCTTTCATATTTCATCTTTACTGTCTTTATGTGTTTTTTAGTTACCTTTAGTTTGTTTAGAAAGTGAAAGCATGTATTTTGGGTATATACCTCAAGAATGGTTGAAAAGAGATAAATATTTAATGAATACACTGTTGGTGGCTGGTAAAAAGACTCTTACTAGGAAATGGTTATCACAGGAGAGCCCAACTCTAAATGCATGGATGGAAATTACAATGGAGATTTATAAAATGGAGAAGATAACAGCTTCTGTTAATCATAAGTTGGAACAATTTGGTTCATGCTGGGAAAAATGATTTAACTGCATAACACCTTATAGGCCTGATTTTATTCTCACAAATCAATGAATATGTTTCTATAGGTGTATACCTCAGATAAATATTATGTGGAGATTTGTGGCATATATGACTATATGATATATATGTACAATATCTGAAATACATCTTATGGAAATGTTTGTTTGATGATGAACTTCAATAAAAAAATAAATTACAAACAAAAGCTTCCCAATCATCTAACTTTGCATTAATTTTTGTTCTACTATATGCCCTTGCTTTGGTTTTTATGCTGGCTTTGATTTCTCTTGTTGGCCACGGTTGTCATCTTGCCTTTACAATACTTCTTCCTCTTTATGATTTATATATCCTGCACCTTCCAAATTGCTTCCGGAAATTCCAACCATTGCTGCTCTGCTGTTATCTCTGCCAGTGTTCTTTTCCAATCAATTCTGGCCAATTCCTCTCCCATGCCTCTGTAATTCCCTTTACTCCACTGGAATGCTGATACATCTAACGTTAGCTTCTCCCTCTCAAATTGCAGGGTGAATTCTATCATTATGATCATTTCCCTAAGGGTTCCTTTACCATCAGCTCTCTAATCTATTCTAGTTCATTGCACAACACCCAATCTAGAATAACTGATCCCCTGGTGGGCTCAATCACAAGCTGCTCTAAAAAGCCCTCTTGTAGGCATTCAATAAATCATCCCTCCTGGAATCCCACACCATCCTCCTTTTCCCAATCTATCTGCATATTGAAATACCCCATGACTATTGCAACATTACCCTTTTGGGCATGCATTTTCTATCTCCTGTTGTAATTTGTAGACCACATCCTAACTTCTGTTTGGGGGTCTGTATACAACTCTCATCAGGGTCTTTTTACTCTTGCAGTTCCTTAACTCTATCCATAACAATTCAACACCTTCTGACCTTATGTTACCTCCTTCTAAAGATTTGATTTCATTTTTTACCAACAGAGCAATGCTGCCCTTTCTGTCTTCCTGCCTGTCCTTTTGATCCAATGTGTATTCTTGGACATTACGCTCCCAGCTATAATCTTCTTTCAGCCATGACTCCGTGATGCCTACAACATCATGCATGCCAAGCTGCAACTGTGCAACAAGTTCATTTACTTTATACCATATACTGCACTCATTACAATTTAACACCCTCAGCCCTGTATTCCCCCTTTTTGATTTTGTCTGCCTTTTACATTGCAGCTCATCCTGTTGACTGTAATTTTGTCCTATAAAGATGAGTCTCTCCTCACTACACATTGTCTGTTTGTCAACCAGCTGCCTCATCTTCATTATCATCTGCCTTTCCTATGATAATTCCTGCACTGAAATATACGCAGCTCAGAACACTAGTCACACCATACTCAACCTTAAATTCAATTCCTTAAATTTGTCTGAGTTCTTACCAACATCTACCTCAACAACCTCTCCATCTAACTGTTCTGGCAATCTGGTTCCCATTCCCTTTCCACTCTAGTTTAAACCTCACCGTGCAGCATTTACAAACCTTCCTGCTAGGATATTAGGTCCCCACCAGTTCAGGTGAAAACTGTCCCTTCTGTACAGGCAACACTCACAAAATGATGGGGAATGCAGCAGGCCAGGCAGCATCTATAGGAAGAAGTACAGTCAACATTTTGGGCTGAGACTTTTTGTCAGGGCTAACTGAAAGAAGAGATAGTAAGAGATTTGAGAGGGGGAGGGGAGATCTGAAATGATAGGAGAAGGGGTGGGGAGGGATGAAGCTAAAAGCTGAAAAGTTGATTGGCAACAGAGCTGGAGAAGGGAAAGGATCATGGGACGGGAGGCCTAGGGAGAAAGAAAGGTGGGGGGGGGGGAACACATCAGAGGGAGATGGAGAGCAGGCAAGGAGTGATTGTGAGAGGGGCAGAGAGAGAGAGAGAGAGAGAGAAAGAGAAAGAAAAGAAAAAAGAGGGGGAAAATAAACAAACACACAAACAAATAAATAAATATATAGGGGATGGGGTAAGAAGGGGAGGAGGGGCATTACCGGAAGTTAGAGAAGTCAATGTTCATGCCATCAGGTTGGAGGCTACCCAGCCAGTATATATGGTGTTGTTCCTTCAACCTGACTGTGGCTTCATCTTGACAGTTGAGGAGGCCATGGATTGACATATCAGAATGGGAATGGGATGTGGAATTAAAATGTGTGGCCACTGGGAGATCCTGCTTTTTCTGGTGGACAGAGCGTAGGTGTTCAGCGAAATGGTCTCCCAGTCTGCGTTGGGTCTCACCAATATATAGAAGGCCCCACATTCCTTTGAAAAGAACCCAATGCTCCAAAAATCTTGTGCCGTCCCTCCTACACCAACCCCGTAGCTACGTGCTAAACTTTATAATCTTCCTAGTTCTGGCCTTGTTAGCACCTTGCATGGGTGGCAATCCTGAGATCACAACCTTGGAGGCGCTGCCCTTTAACCCAGCACCTTGAAATCACTATGCAGAATCTCGCCACTCATCCTACCCACAGGGCTACTCTGCACTGGCTCCTTAACCCCTTTCCCTTTCCTGACTGTCACCCAGTCACCTGTGTCCTGCACCTCACTATATATCATATCTATTACCCCTCAGCCTCCCAAATGATCAGGAGTTCATCCAGTTCCAGCTCCAACTTGTAACTGCTATGCCCTGGCAATTCAAGTGTATACATATGTAGGTCCTTCTTAAATGTTACATAAATACCTTGGGGATCTGCAGAGATATGGCATGACATCAGAAACCCTGGCAAACTTCTCTACAACTGTGGTGGAAAGTGTGCTGACTGGCTGCATTACAGCCTGGTCTGGGAACACCAATACCTTTGAGCAGAAAATCCTACTGAAGATAGTGGATTTGGCCCAGTACATCTCGGGTAAAACCCTCCCAACAGTTGAGCACACTTACCTGAAACATTGCCGTAGAAAAGCTGTGTCTATCATCAAAGATCCTCACCATCCAGGCCATGCTCTTTACTCACTGCTGCCATCAGGTAGAAGGAACAGGTGCCTCAGGACTTGCATCACCAGGTTCAAGAACAGTTAATACTTCTCAACCATCGGGATCTTGAGTAAAAGGGAATAGCTACACTCATTTAAGGACTCTTTTATCTTGTTATTTCATGCTCATTATTTATTGCTATTTACTCACTATCTGCATTTGCACAGTTTGTTTGCAGTTTACAGATCCTGTTTACAAGTTACTTTTCTATAGATTTGCTGATTATGCCTGCAGGAAAAAGAATCTCCCGGTCATAAACGGAGACATGTGTGTACTCTGATAATAAATTTTACTTTGACCATTGACTTGAAATACCTGCCTCCACTCAGTCTGCTTCAAGCAGTACGTTCCAGATTCCAAACACCTTATGGTGAAAAATAGTCTGCTTTAGATTCTAAACTTCTTACCCCTCTCCCTAAATCTTTGCCCTTTAGCTGATGAGGTAATGTAGGTTGTGAGTGGAGAATTGATGAACAGAGAAGAATTGATTTGAGTTGGCGCATGAGCAGTGGAGTTTAAATTAACTAAACTTTATACAGGAGGGAAGCCAATGATACATTGGTTCAGAACTGCTGAGAAGAATAAAGAGGGGTAGCTTACTTTTGTCATTAGACCAAACTCTTATTTACCCACTGCTGTTTTTCTGACACTTTCAGCTTTTTTCTTTAAGTGCCAACCTTTGACTCATCCATTGGACATTACTTTGGGCAATTGTGCCTGTTTTTGAAGCATTCTTGAATGCTGTTCATTTTGAGATGTGGGTTCCTGGTCATATACTGTGCAACAATTGGGCTTATAGTCAGGGTATCAACAGGAATTAGGAATCCCACAGTGGAACTGGCTTACATTTCCAAGCACAGATGTTCATGATATGTAAGCTGCCTGCCTAAAAGACTGTAGATCAGAGATTATTCGACTTTTCTGTATCATTATGAGTCTTGCAGTAATTGAGGGAACAAAGTGATACGTTTAGGTAAGAGACACACACCCATTGTCTAGGCCCTTAAAAATCAGAATCTTGGCACTTAGGTCGTGTTTAAGAAGTTTTCTTAGAAAAAAGATGTTGACTTTGTGAATACTTTTCCTGAGATAGTACCAAAAATGGATTTCAACATTAAATAAGCCAGCTTCATAAACTAAGATGTTTTACGCTGTTTGATCTGGCTGCATTTCTGCTGCAGAAAAATGCAGAATTCAACTCACTGATAGATAATGCCCATTGTGTTTCTCTGACTTTTTGGACGAACTTGCAGACCCATGCTCTTTTCTCATAACTCATGTAAGTATTTCATTTGTAGACATATATCCAACATCTTTTCAAAGATATTAGTTTTATCTGCATGTATGGTTAGTGCATTCTGCAAAATATTCTCCAAGCAAGGTGGGGAGTGGGGGTGGGGGAAATAGGAATTGGAATAGTAGTTGGTTTATTATTGTCACAGGTACTGAGATACATTGAAAAGTTTGTCTTGCATACAATTCATAATGGTCAAATCATCACACAGTGCATTGAGATAGAGCAAGGTAAAACAATGATGCAGAATAATAAACACAACAGATTCTGCAGAATAATGCAGAAGAAAGTGTTCAACAGCGGGAGGATGGAAAAATCAGTAATCATCAACACAAATCCACTGCTTTTTCAGATGATTGTGTGCTTGTGCTCTGTAGCATATGTTTCCCATTAGAGATTACTGCAGAGCAGAAGCAGATTGATATGTGGTCAGCTGGTGTGAAGTGGACCCTGGTCAAATTTCTGCAGGAGGTCCAATTGAAATATTCAGGTTGACGTTAGAATGGCACTGACTGAGGGTGGTGACTGGTTGCTTTTTAGCTCTGTGTTCTGTTAACACAGTGGTGAAATAATGACAAGGAAAACAATGTTACAGAGCGTACCTTTTATCTATTAATATAACCAGTGAGAAGGGAGACGGATTGTAAGATGGATGTGCACTCTATCAATTCTGACACTGTAATGGATGTTTGCAGCATGCACAGAACCACACTGCTAGAATAGAGATTCCTATCATTTTGGCTCTCCCAATGATGAAGGTCAAGACATCTATTTAATACAGGGTCTTACAGTGTCTCTAGGCAAGTGCCTCTACATAGAAGTTTGTAAAGATTCGGTACATCATTGTCAACATATCTCAGAAAAGATGTGGTGTCATTGGAGAGGGTCCAGAGGAGGTTCACAAGGATGATTCCAGGAATGAAGGGTTTAAAATATGAGGAGTGTTTGGCAGCATTGGGACTGTACTCACTGGAAATTAGAAGAATGCAGGGGGGATCTCATTGAAACCTAATGAATGTTGAAAGGATTAGATAAGGTGGATGTGGAGAGGGTGTTTCCTATAGTGGGGGTGTCCAGAACTAGAGAGCATAGCCTCAAACTTGAGGGATGATCCTTTAGAACAGAGGTAAGGTGGAATTTTTTTAATCAGAGAGTAGTGAGTCTGTGGAATGCTCTGCCACAGACTGCAGTGGAGGCCAATTCCGTGGGTATATTTAAAGTGAAAATTGATAATTTCCTGATTGGTCAGGGCATCAAAGGTTCTGGTGAGAAGGCAGGTGTATAGGGTTGGTGGGATCTGGGATCAACCATGACAGAATGGTGGAGCAGACTTGCTGGGCTGAATGGCGTAATTCTGTTTCTATGTTTTATGGTCTTATGGTTTTATCTAACACTTTGACAAACTTCCATAAACATGTCATGGAGAATATACTGTCTGGTAGCAATATGGCCTGGTATGGAAACACCAATGCTCTTGAACAGAAAAGCCTACAAAAAGTAGCGGATAGGGCCTAGTCCATCACGAGTAAAGCCTACCCCCTTCCCCCCCACCAACACTGAGCACATCTACACAGAGCGCTGTTGTAGGAAAGCTGCATCTATCATTAATGTCCCCCACCATCCAGGACATACTCTCTTCTCACTGCTGTACCAGGAGCTTTAGGATCCACACCACCAGGTTCAGGAGCTGTTATTACCCGTCAGCCATCGGGCTTGTGAACCAAAGGGGATAACTTCAATCAACTTCACTCACCCCATCACTGTACAGTTCCCACAATCTATTGACTCACCTTCAAGGACTCTTCATCTCATGTTCTTGATATTTATTTATTTATTTATTATTCTTTCTTTTTTTTCTCTTACTTTTTGTGTTTACACAGTTTGTATTTTTTTGCAGATTGGTTGTTGTCTGTCAAGTTGGTTATGGTCTTTCATTGATTCTATTGTGTTTCTTGAATTTACTGTGACTGCCTGCAAGGACATGAATCTCAGGGTTGTACATGGTGACGTATATGTACTTTGATAATAAATTTGCTTTGAACTTTGAGAAGGCGGTGACATTGTCACAGTAGTATAACTTTAAGAGCCCAGAATGGACTGAAAAAAACCAGGCTATGTTCTTGAAGGATTCATTGAGCTTCAGTCAGGTGCTTACACCCTTTTACACCTGCTTTAAAGTAATACCTGCATCAGTGGGAATACAGTGCTGTGAACCTGTGAAATTCTAAGGTGCCTCTAGGGGGCAATGCTGGGTGTACGTTCTCCATTTTCAGGAAACACAAGGTGGTAGTTCCCAATAAATTAGATGGAAAATAATGCACAGAACTAGGCCAGTCAGTTCAAATGGTGCATGCTGGTGTTTATATGTCAACTCCCAGTCTTTAAACAGAGAATTCACTTACGTAATGGTAAGGATCTGGTCACAAATGAGTTGCACATTGGGAGAGTAAACCTTTTCCTTAGGTCAAGGGATTGTAACTGCATTAATGAAATCTTTAACTTCTGGGACCTTGTGGATATTGCCACACAGCAACATATTATTTCTGCTGTGTCTGGAAATGTGTAAACTGGCTCCTTAAAACTGACAGTGTGGGGGAATAACAGCTCTGGAGGGTGGTTTTCTTTTGGTGTGTTTATGATTCTGCACAAATGAAGCAGAAATGATGGAAAATGGAGCATATGACATCAGCAGATTATTGCTGTCCCCTGCCCAGTCATTCACTGGAACACTGGGCTGGCCTGGGTTCAGATAGTGATCAGGTTCAGCACTTCAATGGCTCCTACTTCCTAAAGCCCAGTAAGATGCACAGTTGTGAGGAGGGTCATTTACTGTAAGGGATGGATTCTCCATTCCAAGGCAAATATTCCAACTCTGGAAAAAATGAACATTTAGATGAGATGCCTGTCTTTGAATGATGATCAGATTCGACATAGTGCTGCTGGCCTTGCCTTGTGATTACGTCTGAAATAATATTGAATTTAGGAGATGCAATGTTATGTTGAAGTAGTATAAGACATTGGTGAGGCCTAATTTGGTCACCTACCTACAGGAAAGATGTAAATAAGGTTGAAAGAGTACAGAGAAAATTCAAAAGGATGTTGCCGGGACTGGAGGACCTGAGTTATAAGGGAAGATTGAATAGGTTAGGACTTATATTCCTTAGAATTTAGAATATTGTGATGAGATTTGATAGACATATTACAAAATTATAAGATGTATAGACAGGGTAAATGCAAGCAGGCTTCTTCCACTGAGATTGGGTGAGACTACAACTAGAGGTCATGGGTTAAGGGTGAAGGGTGAAAAGTTTAAGGGGATCATGAGGGGAAACTTCTTCATTCAGAGGGTCATGAGAGTGTGAAGTGAGCTGCCAGTGCAAATGGTGCATGCAAACTCGATTTCAACATTTAAGAGAAGTTTGGATAGGTACATGGATGGTAGGGGTATGAAGGGCTGTGGTCTGGCTACAGGTTGATGGGACTAGGCAGTTTAAGTGGTTTGGCATGGACTAGATAGGCTGAAGGGCCTCTTTGTGTTGCATTTTTCTATGGCTATATGACTATGTTACTAATACAGATAAAAATCTTGCATTTAAAATCTGTGGGTATAATGTTAAGGTGGTTGATGAGGAGGCACAGGTGTTTGAAACAGAAGGCTTAATGTGGCTTTGGTGGCTGACCTTTAAAGGGGTAATTTTTAAATCCCGCTCTGGGTTACGAGGGCAATATTATTGCTGCAGAAAACTCTGTGACAAGGAGGTCGCAGGAATGGATAGGCACACATTACGAAGTCATACTTGGATCTTCCAATGAGAAAACTAGGAGTCAGTAGCAACAGAATCCTTGGAATCAATAGTAGACCTTCCTGAAGTCATTTTTGAAGGCTATGACCACTTTGTTGACTCAAGATTTTCAGTACGGCCCTAAAGGTACAGTGTACCAGCTAGGCATCTGAAATATGCCCAGTGCTCCCTATTTCCATCCAGAACATTTTATTTAACTCTTTACTTGAAGCTGTAGCAGATTTCTGGGCTGTGCATCACTTATCCTTTGTCCTAACTGTCTTCCATATCAAAACTGAAAACACACCTTCCTTACAACACATGAAATTGACTCCCTCAGATATTAGGGTCGTCCTTATCTGCAATACGGTTCTTGTCATTCCCTTCGAGTCTTAATCTCCTCAGAAAACAATCACATGTCTTCTTTTCCTTCCTCTGTAGGGGGAAGTGACCTCTGATGCCTGGGAAACTCAAGCCACTCGCCAGTCATCTGGCACATGCAAAATAATTCTGAACAATCTTCTCCGTTCAAGGGTTTGGTATCCTGTTCCTGCTTACTTCGAGAGCCTCACAGAACACCTTGGACCACCTGGAGTGCTTATTTTTCCAGTGAGTTGACTGTGAGAGCTTCCAGGTTTCAAGCTGAAGGCTCGAGTTGGCATCTGTGCATCTTCAATATTTGTGGTAATTTGGAGACTGCTCCCTGGAATGTTGACAAGCCTCTCAATGGCAGCCCTTTTGATCTGAAGTTTGAAGTCAACAGTGCATGAATGTTTTCCATAAATTACCAGAGTTTCCAGGTTAGAGCCATAAGCAATAAAGCTGACTAACATTCTAATCCATAGTACTACACAAAAAGTCTTAGGCACATACAGTTTATATAGCTAGGGTGTCTGAAGCTTTTGCACAGTACTGTATTTGTCAGTGTGGAGCGGAGAGTGCGTTTGTAAACCTGGCGGGAGCAAAGGATGTTGGGACTGGCAAGGGTGGAGTGTCATGGAACAAGTGTGGGATAGGTGGCAGAGGAGTGGAGCCGGGTTGGGGTGGTGCCAGTGCATATAACTCAGTCCTGAGACAGCAGTCAAGGTCATTTGATTCCAAACAATCGCTTTATTAGTCATTATAGAATGTCTCGCTGGTGCTTCTCACTGCCTACCCTCCCCTTTACCCTTTTCCCAACCATGACTCCCCTCTTCCTGCCCCTTTCCCACTCTCAGTCCACAATAGGGACCCATTTCAAAATCAGGTTAATCATCACTCAGGTACATAGTACAGTGCAATACATAAAATTACCATAGTACTGTGCACACAGATTGACGGCTTACATAGTATCTTGCAGTGTAGGCTGACATAGAGGAAAGGACTATTCATCATTAGGCCTTTGAGAATACATTTGGAATGAATTAAAACAGGTGCTTCTGAAATATCAGAAATGTCATTTGTGGGATCTAAAAACTTTGCCTTCTGCAAGAGATTTCAGACTTTATTTAATCTTTAGGTTTCTTCCAGATCTGGCAGGTACCATTAAGTCTACTCCCCCATCTGTCAGCAGCCGTCAACATTGCCCCAGGCTGCCTCGTACCTGGCAGGGCACTTGATGCAGCAATCACCGGCGTTGACTGGGTATTCCACTGGTCTGGATTGGGCCTATAGCAGGTAGTCCTCTCTCTGTCAACCCTGTCTCCATGGTCCTGACTCTGGACATGTGCAGCACCTGTTGAGAGTTTATGGGACACCGAGTTCATGTGTGGCCACTGGTGCACCATGACGCATGGCCACGTAAAGTATCCTTTATCTATTGAGACAGCATGGAATCTTCCCTTCCAGTCCTTTGAGCCATGCTGTCCAGTATCTGCTGATCTAACTCCAAACTAATCACAGGACAATTTACAATGATCAATTACTGGTACATCTCTGAACTGTGGGAGGAAACCGGAGGAAACCCACGCGGTCATGGGGAGAACGTACAAACTGCTTACAGGCAGCAGTAGGAATTGAACCAGGTCACTGGCTTTGTACAGTGTTGTGCTAGCCACTACGCTACCGTGCTATGCTTATTTAATTTAGTTTTTAAAAAATATATATTGACTATTATCTTTTATGGCACATTACAATTCTCAGCCCAGCGGTGCAGATTGTCCTCACATCTGAACCCAAGTGTCAGGTAAAATCTTCACACTCAGTCTTTTGGAACGTGATGAGCCTTGAATCTTCTGATTTAAGAGACAAAGTTGTCACAAACCAGAGTTCACATTAGTCCCACGAGGCTTTTATTCAGATAATGGGCTCCTTCAAACGAGCTCTAGACTGAGCATAAGTAACAAGGACAAGTATTTTCACAAGCAATAATCTGTGCTCTTAAATTCCATTTATGGTGATGAAAGCTGCTCCTGAGATAACTGAGATAATATCCTGAGGACGTTCCTCATCTTTGTATCTGGATGAACAAGATTCTTCTCCCCCAACTGCCATCAAGGAGGAGGTACAGGAGCTTGAAGACACACACTCAATGTGCCTTCCCCTCCGCCATCACACTTCTGAATGGATAATGAACCCACGTACACTAACTCACCAGTTCCCCCCTTTTTTTTGTTCTCTCTTTGCACTATTTATTTAAAATAATTTTTTATAATTATTTGTTATTGTAATTTATTGTTTTATTATTATTATGTTTTGCAATGTTCTGCTGCTGCAAAATAACAAATTGCACAACATTTGCCAGTGATATTAAACTTGATACTGATTCTGATTCAGGTGAAAGTAGTTCTGGTGATGCCAGAGTTACTGGTGATGCCGGTCGTGGTAACAAAACTTGATGGCACAATGGTGATAATGGTGGTGGCAGAGATGATGGTGATCATATCAGGGATGACAATGGTGATGGAACACAGCGCTGAAAGCATCTGGAGCAACAAACATTAAACTGCTGGAGGAACTCAGCAAGTCACGCAGCAACAATGGAGGAGAATATACTGTTGATGTTCTGGACCGGGGCCCTTCATCAGAACTGTTTATTCCCTGGCTGGATGAGCTTCTCCAGCATTTTGTGTGTGTTGCTCAAGATTTCAGAACCACTTGTTTCTGAAGGCATTTTGTAATTCTATGATGCAATTTTAATGCTAAATTGAAATTGCTCTTGTTATTAATAACTAAAAAACAACCTTAATGTTTTTGGTACAAGTGCTTTAAAGAGAACAAATCAGGGATTGTCTGTGCAGAGGACAAAATAATTCAGCTTTCTGATATGGCGTCAACATTGATCTGCTTAAAAGCAGATGACATGAAGTTTCCTTACCTGACAAGTTAACTGCTGTGTTCTCAGCAAAGACAGTTGTTCAAATGCAGTCTTTACCAGATTTCCTGCTTTTATAGCTGACTTTTTTTCTACCTTCAAGGTCACTTGTTCTTTAGTGTATAAAAGTAGTGCTTGCATTTACGTTATACCTCTCACCATCTCCGGAGATCAAGAAGTGCAAATGAATTAGTTACTGTTCTAATTTTGGGAGATGTGGCAGCCATGTTTTATAGAGCAAGAAACCAAAAAGACCGAGATGCACCCCGATGTGCCAGCTTCTGGGGTTTGGACGCTCAAACTCTCTAGTGTATGATTAGCTGGCACGGCCCCTTTAAGGGTTTAGGACCATCCGCTAATTGGCAATCTTGTTTTCGGCGCCAGGAGTTGATTATTTAAAGAG
Source organism: Hypanus sabinus (assembly GCF_030144855.1). Classification (NCBI taxonomy): domain Eukaryota; kingdom Metazoa; phylum Chordata; class Chondrichthyes; order Myliobatiformes; family Dasyatidae; genus Hypanus; species Hypanus sabinus. Next base: position 183,852,262 of record NC_082706.1, read on the forward strand.
CACCTGAATGGAGCAATGGTGCTGAATTGTAAGCCCAACCAGAGATTGTTTAGCATTTTGTTTTGTGCTCAGTTCTTTATCCAGTTTTATTCCGTGTCTTGATCCTAGCCTCGGATGCCCCTGCATTTGGGTCCAAGTCCTCGTCAAGGACTTCTTTCACAGTATGATTGAGCTAGTATGGACTCAGCTGGGTATCAGAGTCTTTTGTCCACTGTGACCAGCCACAGTGAGAAGATTTCCAGACAGAGCCTGGAGATTCACGACCTCCAGGTAGCTGTTTGTCGACTTTCACAAGGAGGAAGCCAGAGCCATTCGTGAGGGCCAGTCAGTCACTCTGCAGAGCCAGTACATCTCCCACTCTGGAGAGATTCAACAGTGACTGGGCTCCTATCATGGCTTCCTCATTCAATGCTCCTTAGTGTTTGAACTCCAGTCATCCTAGTTCCCTTCAGAGTGTGGAAAGGTGGCCTTCATTATCTCCCTTCTGACTGGGAGGGATTTGGCCAGGACTACCGCACATTGGAAACAAATGTTAGAGGTTTGCTGGGATTCAGATGAATTCATGAGGGAGGCATTCCATCACCCTGCCAGAGCCAGTTGAGCCTCGGACTGTCTGATGAAGTTTTGATGGGGTGGATGGTCAACAGCCGACTACCCTACCGAGTTTCAGACCTTGGCCCAAGGGAGTGGCTGGTATGAGGAAGCCTTGCCCACTCGATACTGTAATGGACTCCAATTCAAACTGAAGGATGTCCTCAGTTGAGAGAGCCTGCAGAGGACAGAGGTTCTGATTGAATAATCCCTTCACCTTGATAGTCATCTGGCAGAGTGTAAGCAGGACGACATCAAGAGGTTAAAGACGGTTAGCCTGAGCCCAGCCTCAACGCATCATGGTTCCACCCCCCATCTCGGACCAGGACCTGCCTGCCCCCTCTTCAGGACTCAAGTCAAGCCCATGCAGATCGGCTGCACTAGACTCTCTGCCAGTGAGGTGTCTGTTATTACTGTGAGGCGACAGGCCACCTGCGGGCCAAACCCCTGAGGTGGCAGCCATTGAGAGAACAGCAAGGAACATTCAGTGTCCGGAGGATGGTGATGGTAGTGGCCACTGCTCCCAATCCCATTGATTCTGGTTCCGTGCTGAAGGCGAATATCACCTGGGGTAAGAACCGGAGGCAGGTGAGGGCTTTTGTGGACTCTGGAGCAGCAGGCAATTTTCTGGATAGGGGAACCACCCGTTGGTTCGACATATCACTGCGCGAGTTGAGCTGGTCCCTGCTCGCAACTGTAATGGAAAGTTCCGGGCAGATCCAGCAACAGATTGTGGTCTTGTAGATGAGGACAGAGGAACAGGTGGAAGCCATTGGTTTCTACATGATTGACTCACTATTCATACTCTTGATTCTTGGGTACCCTTGGCTGTCCTAGCATAACCCCTCTGTGGACTGGAGGGAGGGGAGAATCCTTCAGTGTGAGGTGACCTGAGGCCTTCTGGGGACCTAAGTTTGCCCTCAAGGACAGACAGGCCGGTTCCAGCTAATGGGACTCTGTGTGCCTCAACCCTGTTTAGTCGGAACTGCATGGGAAAGCATGGGAAAGAATCTCTAGATCAGGTGAAGACCAAGGAGATGCCCGAGCAGTCTGAAACTCTTGCAGCTATGTCTAAGGAATCCGGCCGCCAGGTGTTGAGAGAAAGAAAGAGTCCTGTACGCAGATCTTAGAAGCCTATTCCCGGTGAGTGGATGGGGAGCAAGGACCATTTGTAATGCCTCACTGCTGTCACCTGAGGATTTGGACTTTGATTAGGCCCCAGTTCATACAAATGAATTTTGTGAACCAAGGGAGGGGACTCTGAGGTCTCTCAAATCACTCCTGCTGCCTCAGAAGCTTCAGGAGTCATCCTCAAAGGGAGGTCCGGAGGAGATTGCAAACTCAAACTAGTCAAGATTCCTTTTGTCTACACGGGCTTGGAGGAGGCCTTCAGCAAGGGAAAGGCCTCGACTCTTCCAGCACACCGACCCTATAGACCTGCTGCCTGGTACTTGCCCTCCAGGACGGGGGGGGGGGGTGCGAGGTGTAGGGAATGTTGATTATCCATGCTTTCAGGCCCAGAGAGAAGTGCAATGGAGGAGTATATAAGGGAGGTTCTTGCCACGGGCTTCATTCAGCCCTCCATCTCACCAGCTGGCGCTGGCTTCTTCTTCCCGATGAGAGCCTGCGGCCATTAAACTGCTTAAAGGCCAAGTATCGTTACCACTTTCGCTCAGTGTGGAGGTGGACATCTCAGACATTGGAGTGGGTACAGTGTTGTCTCAGTAGTCACCTTTGGATGATAAACTGCACTCTTCTCCAGATGGCGAGCCGCAGCATAGAGAAACTACAGCAATCAGGAATTTGGAAGCTCTTCCGGTTAAGTTAACTTTGGAGGAATGGCATCACTGGCTAAAGGGGACCAAGAACCCTTTTATCATTTGGACTGACCACAACTACCTGGTTCATGTTCAGGAGACCAAGAGATTGAATATCAGGCTGGCCAGGTGGTCTTTGTTCTTTAACCACTTTAATCCTGACCTATTGACAGGGATCAAAGAACCAGAAGCCAGATGCCCCATCAGTTTGACAAACTTGAGTGAGAGGAGCAGGCTACCACCATTTTGTCCTAAGGCAAGGAGGCCGCGCCAATTCTTTGGGGAATCAACGCCCTTGTTCGCAAGGCCCAAGCAGAAGGGGAGAGTCCTGAGAACAGTCCTCCCAAAGTTCAATTATATATTTCCAATTTATTTCCAAGATCACTTCCACCTTCCCCATCTCTAAATCAAAACCTGTCAGCACCAAACCTCTAGCCCCACCACCACCACCAAGATTTATCAATGGGAAACAGGTCATCACGGTGAGAAGACTATTGGACTCATAAACTGTTTGATGTGTTCAGCTATACGTTGTGGACTGGGAAGGATTCAGACCCGAGGAGAGATGCTGAGTGCCTGAAGGAGACATCTTGGATTTGGTTCTCATGCACAACTACCATCATTGTCTTTCCAAGCAACCCGGGCTGTCAGGAGTTGGCTGTAGGGGAGGGGATCCTGATACTAGACACACTTAACTATGTCAGTCCTGGGGTCTAGAGGCTCTAACTCTCCGGAGTGCGGATAGCTGGCGTGGCCCCTTTCTGGACCATCCCAATAATTGGAATTCAGGTTTTGGGCACCACGAATTGAGTATTTTAAGAGTACTTGATGGACCATCAGTACTCAATCATAACCCCAACCAGACTTATCATCTAGCGCAGTGTTTCCCAAACCTTTTTAGCCCAATGGCCCACTAAGACACTTTCATACTTGCCAACACCTGTGGAAAGCACCTTCATACCTGCCAAACAACACACACAAAATGCTGGTGGACCACAGCAGGCCAGGCAGCATCTATAGGGAGAAGCACTCTCAACGTTTCGGGCCGAGACGTCGACAGTACTTCTCCCTATAGATGCTGCCTGGCCTGCTGTGTTCCACCAGCATTTTGTGTGTGTTGTTTGATTTTCCAGCATCTGCAGATTTCCTCGTGTTTGTTCATACCTGCCAATGCCCCTCTTAGGCACAATATACTTTCTGCTACCACCATAGTGTAAAACATGTCAATCATATGCTAACATGAGAAAAATGATTCTGCTTTAAATTTTTACTTGTCTTTAAACCTAGCTTACACAGTACCTGTGTGCTATACAGTAGTTTAAATATCAATGTGATCCTTGAACTTTAAGGCTTTTGCTGTCACAACATGAACCAGATATTTCAATTCTTGTTTAAAAACCATCAGGTACCCTCACGTCACAATGTCTAAGCAGTTTCTGTTTATTGTGACCTCACTGCACTGAGGTCTCTTTCAACAAGGTAGGAGGATGGAAATGTAATGAAGCACAGTTCGGCTCTTCTCCAAAGACCAGGAAACTTAGTGACAGTGTAGTCACATACCACAAATGCCAACATTTTTGAAAAGCATTTTTGCTTCTTCATCATTCTAAATTTTGATAAGTTCTTCGTGCAAGCTCCTTTTCTGTTCTTCTACCTTGCAAGAAATGGGTTAATTACCCAGTCTGGAATTTCCAAATTGTTCAACTCCTTGAATCGATTCTGAAAATCCTTGTAAAAAGGTGTAATCAGTACCCTTGCAAATCACCGTCTGTGAAAGAGAGTGTCATACTTCTAATGCAGGGAAATTGTGAGAACATTCTTCTCCCAATGTTCAATTATATATTTCCAATTTTCCAATAAAAGTGGACACTGCCCTTTTTGCCTAGATTAAATTAAAATTCTCATCCTGCAGTTTCATATTTAGAATGTTCATTTTGTCATACAGATCGGCTAGGTATGCCACATCTCCACATCTTCAATCTCATTTCCCAAGCTCTTGTCAACTTAGAGCAAAAATTCAATCACAGTTTCAAAAAGATCAAAGAAACATTTTAAGCAGCAGCTTTTTGACAGCCAATGCACTTCATTGTGAAGAAGCAAGCATTCAATCTCTTCATCATTATCTTGGCATAACTGGTCAGATATTCTGCTATTTAATGGGTGAGCTTTAATTTTGTTGATGGCAGATATTACTAGAGTCATGCTTGAAAAAAAAGTCATTGGCTGAGGTTATTGGCTGTGAGATGTCGACAAAGAATTACACAATGGATTGCAAACAGACTCGGAATTTCCTCTTTCATAAATGCCAGTAAACCGGCATGGCAACCTGTAATATATGGTGCTCTTTCTGTTGCACAAGAAATCATGTTCCTAATCAGAATACTTTTATCCTCAATATATATTTTGAGCTCATTGCAGATTGATTCTCTGTTGATATTTGTTCTTAACTTTTTACAAAAATCTCTTGATAAACATTTCCATTTTTAATAAACTGCACATTTGCCACTAGCAATGCCTCATTGTCTCGTACAGTTGACTCATCTGGTTGTATCCCAAATTCTGTTTTTTTGTAGCTCTGTGCATAGTTGGTACTCAATACGTTCACTCATTTCATCAATATAATAAGCTGGAGTTGTTACTCAGAAGAATTGATTTTAAAATACTAGTATCCATTTTGAGAACAGTGGTGGGCACCTGTTACAATAGGCATTTTAAACCTTTCACCAATTGTATGAAATTTTCCACAATTTGCTATCACTTTGGAAATGTTATAAGATGTAATGAGAGCACTATCTAGGTCGTTTTTAGCTTTCTTGGCGAATGACTTGAATGTACAATTCTTTTTGAATGCTTTCATCTTCTGGAACTGAGTAATACCATAAGTAGCCTTTTCAGGGTGTCTTTTATGGAAGTGTTCCTGCAGTCTTGATGGTTTCATGGCTTCATTAGAAAGTACAGTATTACAAATAAGACAGATGGAGCATCACTGATCTGATGGGAATGGAATAAAACCATACTCCAGGTGTGCAACGTTGCATTGACACACTTTCTACAGTTTCTGCTTCTCAGCAGGATTAGAATTCAAGGCTTCACCACCTCCAGACTCATAGAGATTGTACCGTATGTATTTATCCATCATTAACGGGGCTAAATTGAAATTAAAAAATAACACAAACTGGAAATGCCCATTGGATGTTAACGACAGCAGCAAGTTGACATAGATGGAACAATGGTAGTGGCATGCAAAGGAATGGCGAGGCAAAGATGAAGATGGTCACAACAGTGGAAATTATGTTAACAAGGATGCTGATTTGAATCTGAATGTTAGTTGGAACAGAGCTGGTGTTTGGCAAGCTACCTTTATACTATTCCAATTAGTGTGATTGACCAATCAGGTAAGGTCTCATAATCCCTAAGGATAGTTCTTGCCAGCACATATGAAGCCAAGGCTGCTTTGAACACCTCAAGAGGAATCCTTGGCATTGGCAGGTTCACCGATTGGCTCTATTTCACTATTTGGTTCTGGCTAGTGGTGTATTGTTGTGCGACCTGTTTTCCATGGAAAGCTGGGAGGGTGTACTTGACTTACCAACTGTTAAGTCATATGAACTCATTCCGCGCTGCAAGTCATGGGGAACTGTTGGGCACCCTGGCTGCTAATATATGCACACCCAATAATGTCTGTTTGGTTGGTAAGGTCGGAAGAGATTGCTGAGTTTCAGACTCATTGTGACGGAGAGTGCTCACTGCCTGCAGAGCAATGGTTCTTCCTGTGTTCCAGCGTTTCATCCTTTCTTTTGGAAGTGCCTTCCCTGCTAACAGTTGGTTAGGTCTTCTGCCTCAAGTTAGGGGTGCTGCTTACCGTGGCCACCCCCTCCAAGAATCTTAAACCACACCTGACAACTTCTATTTTCCCTAATGCCCCCTTAGGACACACAACTGCCCCTATTGGGAATCATCGGTCTGGTGTTTTGTATTGTACTCAGTTCTCAATCCAGTTTTATACTGTGTCTCAATCTTAGCCTTGGATACTCCAGCATTTGGGTCCAAACCATCGCGTCACAAGAAAGGTAATGGGAGACATGATCAGGTCAACACACAAAATGCAGAAGGAACTCAGCAGCCTAGGCATCATCTAATAGAGTAAACAGTTGATGTTTTGGGCTGAGAGACTTCTTCAGGACTCTGAAGGAAGGAAGGGGAAAAGTCAAAGTAAGAAGGTGGGTAGATGGGAGGAAGAAGTATAAGGTGGCAGGTGATAGGTGAAACCGGAAAAGGGGGCGGGGGTGAAGTAAAGAGATGGGAGATCGATTGGTGAAAGGGATAAAGGGCTGGAGAAGGGGGAATCTGATAGGAGAGGACAAAAAGCAATGGAAGAAGGGGAGGGGGAATAGCACCAGAGGGAGGTGATGGGCAGGTAAGGAGATAGGTGAGAGAGGGAAATGGTGAAGTGGGGGCAATTAGTGGGAATTTTCAGAAATTGATGTTCATGTCATCAGGTTGGAGGCTACCCAGATGTAATATCTGTTTTACTAATGTTGTTTGAACTATAAATGTCAGACAGGCCACCTAGCAAAGTTTCCCAATGTTCTGTAGATGGTAATATGGTACCTTGTCCATCATTGGAATGGAGGGGTTTTGGTTTGACGTCTCATCAAGTAGTTCTCCTTCAGTACACCACTGGTGAGCGACTGCAGAGTTTGTAGTCAGGCCTCGGGAATGGTACTTCAACCAACTGCCTCAGAGGTGTGAATGCTGCCATCAAGCCAAGATCGAGTGCATCTTAAAATCATGTTCTCTATCTGAAGTATTTTACTAGACTTGTTTTAGTGTCGTTTTACTGCCATGTCAAAATACTGGTGGAGGGTGCTTCCAATAAAAATGTTGATGGTTGTGAAATTGAGATGCTTCTCCTGTCACTAAGTCTGGGGTTTTCTGTCTCACTGCAGACTTTTAGCTATAAGTCCCCAGACCTCATATTTCTGAATGGCTGGTTGACCATTCTAGGTCAAGCACTTCATCAGGCATTTTGAATGCTAGAATGATGCCTTTTTCCAATAAATGAATCCAATGCAGGCAAAATGGAATATCAGGATTCAGCAGTGTGATAACCCTTCCTGTGGTCTTCCGGTTCTCATAGTATTTTACTTCCAAATGCACAGGAATGCATATTTATTTGTTCAGAAGACCACAGCATGTTGATACTGACAGCTCATTATAATGTATAATTAGTCAGATACGCAGTTGGTTCTTGTTATCTGTGTTGCAGACAGTTCACATGCCTTTTTCAGGAGGAGGGAAGAAAAACACTTAAGAGTTCCAAACACTTAAGGAGATGCTGCATATTGCTTCCAGACAGCTGGAAAGTGCAGTGAGTATCCAAAACTGTCTGGAATATACACAGCAAGACTTCTAACTTCTCAGAGGTAGGTTGGAAGGCCCAGTTGATCCTGTTGCCAGGATGAGGGAGATCTTGTAATAGATTTAGGGGGGGGGGGGTAATTGCTTTGGCTTTTGAGCCAGTGTTGAGAAGTTTTTCAGAGCTACGTCATTCTGGTGGTGCTTCAGGCACACTGAGGCTTTGACCAAGGAGAACAGATTTTTCTCCCTGTGAGAAGGATCTCCCTCTGTGCTTGATGGCACACTGCTCTCCTGCCACTCATTGCTCCTGCACTTTCCTTGGCATCACATGGCCAGCTGGACCAGGCCATCCCCACACACAGCAGGTAGTACTGCAGCGAGGAGCTGGGCTTTCAAGACCACAAGCTAAGAGGTGTTGTTACTGTAACTTCCTGCAGCCTAGTGATGCAAAAGCCAACAACGTTGGTGTTCTTAACAGCTAGACAACACCCTCCTAGGACAATGCCAAAGATAGAGCTCTTGAATGAGATTGCACTCTGGAATATCCTCACAACACTGAGTTCAAAGTCAGGATTCCAACCATATGAATGCACCAAAAAGAGTATGATCAGGACCCAAAGATAAACTTCATATATGTTCCTAATAAAGTGTCTTGAAAGCAACAATATTGTTAGAAACCATAATCCCTGCCCTTTGCAGTTCTGTACACCTATAACTTTAAAGGTTAATCGGTAACCTAAAAATGATTATCATTTCTATGTACAGTGTGAATAATCTCATAAATAGAAATGCATAATTTCTTTACTGCAAATAGGTTCCACAAACTACCAAGCAAGTTCTTCATCCTGGAGAAGAGTCTCGGTTGAGTGTTCACTCTCTTCCATCGATGCTTCCCGACCTGCTGAGTTTCTCCAGTGTTCTACGTGTGTGTTGTTTTGGATTTTCAGCATCCGCAGACTTTCTTGTGTTTCTCTTCAGATGGGATGTCAGGCATTGCGGGAGGCCAATTTCACAACGAGCTTGAAGTCACACAGAAAGACAGCCTGAGTTGGGAATGCTCCCAGTCTGAAACTCCAGGAAGACTCATGGAATCCATGAAGTTAAAAAAAAAAGAATTTGGTATCAGGGATGAGCATCATGTAGCATAGTGGTCAATGCCAACTGTAAGATCAGGGCTCGATTCCTGCTGCTGTCTATAACGAGTTTGCATGTACTCCCTGTGACCGCATGGGTTTCCCCTGAGTGCTGTGTGTCCTTTCTGCACTCTAAACATGTACATTTCTGGTGTGCGAGTTGTGGGCATGCTATGCTGGGCACTGGAAGCCTGGCAACACTTGCAGGATGCATAACACAATCCCTGCTGCTTTGATTTGATGCGAACAATGCATTTCACTGTATCCCATTAAAAAAAAATGCTGGTGGAACTCAGCAGGCCAGGCAGCATCTATGGGGAGAAAAAGTACCGTCGATGTTTTGGGCCAAAACCGTTCGACAGGATTGCATTTCACTGTATGTTCTGATGTGCAAGTTACAGGTAAAGCTAATATAAAGTGAGAGCATCCATTTCATGGCTGACTAAAACTTGTTCTACGATTCTTGTTTTCTTGTGCCAAAGGATCCCAAATAAATAATTAGGTTACTACCTGTCAGAGTGGTCGTTCCCGTTGCCAACTTCCAGAAAGGTTTGGAAATCCTTATTGGAATGGAGTAGTGAAAGGGTCATTATGAGTTTCAGAATGCTTGCTTTCTGTTCCAGTGGAGAACTTGGAAAATGTCCCCATAAGATGTAAGTAGGTTGATAGAAGTAGATAGCTTGTATAGGTACATGGATACTTAGGGGTACGGGGGTCTATGGTCCCAGTGCAAGTGGATGGGAGTAGGCAGTTTAAATTTCTTGACGTGGACTAGATGTGTCAAAAAGTCTATTTTCATGTGCTGTACTTTTCTATGACTTTGTGACTATGTATTTCTCTAAAATCTTCAACCTCCTTCCATTTCTTAATATTCTTCTAGTAATGTACAAGTACAGAAACACTTGGAAAGCATGGAAATTTCTATGTTTGGATAGTGAATATACTGTAGATGGGGAAGGTCGATAATTCTCACTTCTCTTTCAGCACAAAATAGCAATGACAGCTCACTAAATTTTGAGATACTCAGAAGTCAGTGTAATACATACATACATTGCTTCCAACTTGATTAATTGTTACAGCCATTTATTGCACTGAAACAGATGGGGAGAAGCTGGAAGTGGTGTGGGATTTATCTAACTATTTTACAAGAAGCTGTATGATCTAATGAGGTGTTCTGATGGGTAACAAAGTTATTGTGACCACTTGAAATTATTTCAATTGTTTTGGAGAAGAGAATGTCACTACCTTTAAAGGAATCTATGTTTCAACCTGCCTCAGGAGATGGTGGTTATGAGGTGAAAAAAATTAAGAGTGTGTGAAAGAGCAGGTACCAAAGGCAGGGAAGGGAAATGAGAGATAGGGCTAAAGGGAGAGGTAAAAAGAGGGACAGGGAAAGAGACTGATGAGATAGACCAGGGAAGGGATAGAGTGTAGGGTAGAGAATGAAGGAGCTGGTTAGAAGAGGAGATAGTGGTAGAAATAGACCAGTATTTAGAGAGGGAGATACAGGCAGAGTGTCAGGACACTGGAGCAGAGATCCAATCGCAGACCCTGTACTGTGCAGACAGTGATATTAATTGAGTAACAAATCCCAAGGTGCAAACAAAGTCGGCATCAACGTTTAGGCAGAGATCAAAACATCCAGAGAAACCCAAAAACCAGAATCGGGAAACAGGCAGAGTTGATATTCCGACAGACAGAGTACAGATCCAAATGCTGGAAAGGCTCAAGAAAATCCACTGGCACAATCTGGCAATAAACAGGTGAAAACACAGGACTGAAATACACTGAGCAGTAAACAGAGAGGCGGATGATCGGTGGAGCACAATGAGACACAGGTGGCAGCAACACAGGTAAAGATGAGAAACAGGTGAGAGACAGAGTACTCAGTGATACAGGGGCTCGAGTAGAGCAGGAGCACATGGCAATACAAAACCACAGACTGACAGCGAGGGATTGACACACATAAAGACAGAGTTCAACTGGAGGTACTGACATAGAGAGAGAGGGGGGAGAGGGTTGTGCAAACAGAAGTCGGATCAGATATTTAACCTCAGCTGTTTTGATTGAATGAAGGGGCTTGTCTGTGTTTGGTCTATGATCAGCTGACTGACCATTTTTGGGGCAACTCCCCCAGCATTGGGCTGGTGAACATTACATCCTCTGTGGATCTGGGGCTTAGTCTCAGTCTGGATCCAGTCCAGTTACCTCACATTGGCCCAAAGCTTATTGAGTTTCACTTTAATCTGTTTAACCAACTGGGGCGAGTGGAGAGTGAGGTGTGTGCAATCTTGAAATGGATCTGATCCAACTGACAAGTTTATGCTCTGTTCCCTAGGTTCCACCTTCCTCTGCTCTTCCAGGATCTTTTTCCAAGATCAATATTCCTTGTGCGGAACAAACTATTTAATAATGGGTCTCATGGTTGCCATGAGCAGGATGAGGGATATTGGGAATTTGCAAAGTACTGGAACTCGAGGAATTCAGCAATCTAAGTATTAGAGATGGTCATAGAGTTAGGAAGGTGAAGCTCACTGAGAGATTCCAACAAGATGAGAACCTCAATTACATCATTAAATGCTATTAAGCAAAGTAGAACTCTTTTCTTGAACAATTCAAAAATTCAAAAATAGTGAGATTAAAACAGCATTTTAAAAATTAGTTGATTTGCTGTTGGTTTATTGTTCAATTGGCCTCCCTCGTTGTTCCCTTCCTTCTGATAAACCATTTGTGTAAAGCATGTCCTCGACATGCAGGTTTCAGTGTGCAGAGAACTTTCTCTCTTTTTCTTTTTATATATCTTTTTATGGGAATAAGTTATGTGAAAGAAAACAGAGTTGGGAAATCAAGGAAATAAGGACATGTGGATGTGGGCCAGCAGACTAAGCCAGTATCAACAGGATTGGATCAGCACTAAGCTGCCAGAATAGAGCTTTTGTTATAAACTGTCCATGCTAAGCTGTTTAAAGAAGTTTCAAAGTTGGCATGATTGTTGTTTCATCCCCTAACATGTAAAGGCACATTATTCCCGTATTTACTTTGAATGAGACAAACTTGTACAAGCGGCATTGTTTTTCCTTGCACAGCTCAGAAAAGGACATAATGATTTTAAAAGTATAAATAAAAATGTTAAAATGGAATAATATGAGGCAACAACAGAAACTTCAGATAGAACCGTTACTAGTAGATCAATGACCATAATGGAAGTCAGATTTAAAGATAGAAAAAAATTAAACATTAGCTTTATTTTTCACATGTACATTGAAGCGTTGAAGCACACTGTGAAATGCATTGTTTACGTCAATGACGAACACAGTCCCAGGATGTGCTGGGGACACCCCGCAAGTGTTGCCAAACTTCCAGTGCATGCCCACAGTTTACTAGCCCTAACCTGTGCATTTTTGGAATGTGGGAGGAAACCAGAGCACTTGGAGGAAACCTTCACTGCCACGGTGGGTGTTTGCTCTAAGCTTGTGAGCATTGCGGGTGATGGCAGCATTTACTTCCAGCCTCAAAGTGTCGTTCAGACGTCATTAATGACCTACGACTGTGTTGCAGTTTGGGAGTTGCTTAGGGATGTCACTGATGATCTTCTGGTGACAACAAAAGATTGGAAATACAACTTAAAGTCAGGATAGTGTGTGGTCTGTAAGGGAACTTGAATACACCTGACAAATGATAAAGGTCACAGTCAGATTTGGGAAATGGTTTTGAGAAAGATCTGGCAGGTTACAATGGTTCATCTTGTAAATGGTACATGCTCTAGCCATGCTGGGTGTGCAAAGTATTACTAAATAGATGGGGTACCAATTACATAGACTGTTTTTCCCTGGAGGATGTTGAACTTCTTAAGGGATGTGGAGCTGTACCCATCCAAGCAAGTGGAAGGATTCCATCTGTAACATTTCTAGACGTAATTTTTCCAGATTGTAGATAGATGCTTAGTGATGTGCATATGCTGGGATTGCTTGATGGAGGCATAGCAGGTCTCAGAGAACGAGTCTTCCGTACCACAACCAGCATGTTTTAGGACCATATCGACTTTCTTCTATCCAGTGTACTTAACCATTTCTTGATGTCAGGTGGACAGTATTGACTTAGCTGAAGATTGGCATCTGTATGTTGGGAATTAGTGTATTGTGCTCTAGGCACTTCCAGCTGATGGTGATTTCAAACACTTCCAGTTTTCAGCCCTGACCTTTTGCATTAATGATGAATGTGGGGTCCCTGTCCCTTGTAAGGTGCTTAATTGTCCACCACCGTTCAAAACTGAGTATGGCAAACCAGCTGAGCTACGATCTAATCTGATGTAGTTCTGACTACATCATAAGCTTATTCTGTTCAGTGCACATGTAATGTTATGTTAAAGCCTCAGCAGGTTGACATTTCATTTTCATATCTAGGTTTCTAACCTGGCTTGATGAAAACAGTAGAAAATATCAGGTTAGGAGCTTATGGTGAAATATAAATATCCTGGTGAACAAAATCTCATTGATGTCCAGTTTGGAACTGTCAGACACATAAATCTGTTCATGTTATTGTTGCAGTAGTGTCTCACGATGTATTTAAGGATGTCATCGCTATGAAGTGGGCTCTAACATGTTTCTGTTAAATTTCTCATGCTAGAACAGTAGTGGAGGATTGAAGAGGATAATACTTTGTCAGTTTTCCAATAGTTTGCTTCTCTTCCTGCCTGTTGTAGATGCAGTCTGATATCATGTGCTCTGGGACTTAGCCAGTTTGTTCATGGGTGGCATCGATACTGATTTCCTCGTAATGACGCATATCGAGAGCTTTGACTCAGGGAATTTTATGTGTCCTTTCTGCTTTCAGTGCTCTTTCTAAGTCTTGTGTAACAAAGAAGAGTGATTTATTTTCTGAGAATGAGTCAAGTCAGGTCAAGTCACTTGCCATTTCGACTGTAACTGCTATGTAAGTACATAGTAAAAATGAGGCAACATTTTTCAGGACCATGGTGTTACATGACACAGTACAAAAACTAGACTGAACTACGTAAAAAACAACACAGAGAGAAAAAAAAAACAACTACACTAGACTACAGACCTACACAGGACTGCATAAAGTGCACAAAACAGTGCAGGTATCACAATAAATAACAAACAGGACAATATGGCAGCAAGGTGTCAGTCCAGGCTCTGGGTATTGAGGAGTCTGATAGCTTGGGGGAAGAAACTGTTACATAGTCTGGTTGTGAGAGCCTGAGTGCTTTGGTGCCTTTTCGCAGACGGCAGGAGGGAGAAGATTTTCTACGAGGGGTGCGTAAGGTCCTTCATAATGCTGTTTGCTTTGCGGGTGCAGCGTGTAGTGTAAATGTCTGTAATGGTGGGAAAAGAGACCCCGATGATCTTCTCAGCTGACCTCACTATCCGCTTCAGGGTCTTGCAATCGGAGATGGTGCAATTTCTGAACCAGGCAGTGATGCAGCTGCTCAGGATACTCTCAATACAACCCCTGTAGAATGTGATGAGGATGGGGGGTAGGAGATGGACTTTCCTCAGCCTGAAGTATAATCTTTACAAGCACAGGAGATTCTGCAGATGCTGGAAATCTTTAACTATATTTGACCTGATGCCAAAGGACTTCAACGGAAGCAGAGCCAGCTTTGAGGACTCTCTGAACAATTTATTTCCTTTTGAGTGCCATTGCTAGTGGGAGAAATCTATGTCATTGGGTAATGTGAGAATCATTATCCAGGTTGTTTTTCGACTGTTTATGGGACAGTTCCCTCAATTTTGGCAAGGCCAAACAGATCCATGACAAGAACTTTGCACGGTTGACTGGGCTGGGTGTGTCTTTGTTTTAAATCAAATGCCATGCCAAGTTTGATGCTGTGTGGTCTGTCCAGTTTATTTTTTTTATATAACCCAAAGAGCTTGCTGGACCTTCTCAGAGGACAGTTAAGAACAACAGTTTTGTGGATCTGCAATCATCATACCTGACAACTTCCTGGGTATGACTTGGAAACATTGCAGACACTGGGTGTCCTGAACTCAGGAGCCCCATGTGCTGACCCAGATACAACCATTTTGGACAGTAGCCAGTGCTCCAGCTGATTCATGCAACCCTGAAGTTGGGGCAGAGGGCTACGTTTATGCCAGCTGGCCTAAAATATCTAAGCAACCATCCGCTCCTCGTGCTTGCCTCTGATCCTTCCTAACTATATAAAGCATTCATACTTTTATTCAACAATTAACTCTTTTCTGCCTCATCTATTTTAATGCAGATAGTGCCAGCCTAACTAATCTTCTCATAACAAAATTACCGCCAACATGATTTTGTAAATCACTTCTTTATTCCCTAAATTTCTATCACATAAGTTAATGACCAGAACCATGCACAATACACTGATGACCTGTGTAGTCTATTTTCCAAATCCAACGTAAGTATACCTACTAAGCTAATTTGGCTACCTTTCAGAATCTATGGACATCTGGTCCACAATCCTTTTATTCATTCATCCTTCTCGATAACATACCACTTTTGGAATATCCATTTGCCTTATTTGCCCTCTCCAGCTGCTTTATTCGCAGACCTGGTACCATTTCCCACTGTCCACTCAGCCTTCTGAAGGCAATAAGCTTCTTTCTTACTAACGCGACACAAATGATTTTTTTTTTGTTTCATCTGCAGAATTCCTTATCATATCAGTTATATTTTGAAACTCCAAAATAACCAATTCAAAGAAACTCACAGGAGTCGATGTGTCTATTTAATTTTACTTTTGGGAGGCATTCACGTGATATGGTGGCATAATGACGTATGCCATTCACATTCTTCTTACGTATAACCCATAATAAATTATATAAGTGTAACACGCTGTAAGGTTTCACTGCTAATGTAATGGCTTCTCTGTGATGTTCTATTGCTAAGGAAATGTTTTCTCTGTAGCAGCAATGTCTGGGTTATGAGTAGAGATAATGGGGCATGGTAGCCAATGAGCAGGATGTTGTTCTTTCTTGTAGGTCTGGGAGCCAGGAATTCATGGTCTTTTGCTGGGGAAAGATGAGGAGAGAAGTTGTGAATGGAGAGAGTTGGTAGGCTGCCGAACAGAGTAGATTTGGAGCGAGAGTCCGAAGGTCAGTGACGATCGGAGGAGGCTAATGGTGGGCGAACAGTGGTGAGCTCCAACGTTGTTTCATGAGAATGGGCCCTTTATCTTTTTTTCTTTTCTTTACTAACCATATAGTCAAATTAAGAATTATAAAGCTCAATTATTTAATCGTCTATTGTGTACTGTTTGTTATTTCGTGGTACTGATTTGTAACACATTGCACAGCATCCACCCAAATGAGATTTCTTAAGTTTGGCCGGGCCAGGGGGCTATCACCCTCTATATTAAGCCGCTAGCTGAAGTGAGAATTACAATTGTGGGGGCTACGTTCAGGATTGATTCCATTGGATGCTGTGTGGTTACCCTGAGCAATGAACCAGTGGGGTAGATATTCGTACTCCGGATGAACTGATAATTCGCCTGTTACGTATAGTCAAAGTTGTGATTGTGGGTGGAGGTTTGATAAAATAGCGGGTGCAGCTCTTGTTTTAATGCAGACCAGCGCTGACGTAGCGGTAGCTGGGTGTGGAGATTTCAAAGGTAGGGTTCTATCATTTCTGAGGAGTGAGGGGAAGGAATGGTCGGATTTGGAATGTCTAATTAGTCCCCGTCCCCCAGGGAAGAGTGAGAATTCTGAGTTTCTATCCACCCTTACCTCTCTGGTGAATAATTGGAAAGATCAGGTTCAAAGTCCCTGCTATAGTAGGCTCCGCCTATTCTCTGGAATAACACCCCCCCCCCCAAAGGGGAAGAGGAGTATGAGACTTGGGCGGAGCACACCTCTCAGTTGTCAAATGAGTGGCAGTGCTCTGATGACATAAAGCCACAGAGATTGGTTGAAAGTTTGAATGGGTGGGCTGGTGATGTTGTCAGGTTGAAGTATCCCCTAGCAACCGTGAGTGATTACCTGCAGGCACTGGAAAGCTCTTTTGGCCCACCAGGGAGCCCAATGGAGCTCATGACGGGGTTTCAGAACATGCATCAGGAGAAGGGGGAGAAGCTTTCTGCCTACATTTTTCAGCTCGAGAGGCAGCTAAATTGCTTGCGGCGCAGAGGGGTCAGTCAGGCTGCTGAGGTGGATCAGTTAAGAATGGACCAGATAGCCAGGGGCGCCCAGTACCATGACCTGATTGTGTGGGGTCTCCAATAGTATTGCAAGACGTGCCCCTCTCCATCTTTTGTTGACCTGATCAGAGAGGTACTGGAAGAGAAGAACGTGTTAGAGGCACTGGAGGGCTCTGCCAGTAGGGTACATTCTTCTGTAGCAGTCCCCTGCGGTGAAGTGACTCTGGGGAGCAGTAGAGGAGATTGTGGCAGAGTTGAGAACGGAGATATGTCAGCTTGTTACCTGCGTGTGAGACACCCCCCCCCCCCATATGAGGGAGCTGATGGGGAGAAGGTGGATTCCTCAAGGGGACGAACAATGCAGAGGGCTGCTGGCAGCAGGTGTCATGCCAGAAGGAGAGTGAGCCTCTGGGTACCTCAGCAGGGAGAGTCGTTGGGAAAACCTACAGGAGACCCAGTGAGGGAACGGCCTGGTGTCTCTGGGGGAACACATTCACAGCAATGTACCAAGGAACCCCCGAATTCGCTTGACTGAGGATACCCCATTCAGAGAAAACTTGCGGTGACTGAACCCGACAGAGGTGGAGGACGTTCGGCAGCATTTGTGTAAGTTGAAGGAAGCTGGGATAATCACCGAGTCCCGAAGCCTCACTGCATCCCCAATAGTAGTGGCCTGAAAGATGAATGGGAAGGTACGGATGTGTGTGGACTAAGGGACTCTGAACAGGTGTACCGACCCTGACCAGTATACTGTCCCAAGGATTGAAGACACGCTGGCCTGTCTGAGTGGTGCGAAGTGGTTCAGTGTGCTGGACTTGAGGAGTGGATTTTACAAGATCCCCATGAGTGAGGCCGACAAAGAGAAAACGGCATTTATATGTCCCCTGGGATTCTTCCAGTTCGAAAGGATGCCCCAGGGCATATCGGGAGCCCCTGCAACCTTGCAGCAGGTCATGGAGGAGACGGTGGGGATATGAACTTGCTTGAGGTATCGGTGTATCGGGATGACATCATAGTGTTTGGGTCCACCTTGGAAGAACATGAAGCGAGACTGCTGAAGGTGCTGGGCCACCTGAAAGCTGAAGGGTTAAAATTTTTCCTGGACAAGTGCCAGTTCTGCCAAACGTCTGTTAGCTATGTTGAGCACATTGTGCCACGGGATAGGGTAGCTAAACACCCAGTTAAGATCGAGGCAGTTACCACTTGGCCCAGACTGTCAGTGCTCTGCGATTGTTCCTCGGGTTCTGTTGTTACTACTGGTTCATGAAAGGCCAAGTGAAAGTGAGTCACCCTTTGAATCAGCTTATGTGCAGTTACCCTCCCATGGGGAAGAAAGGACAGGAGGGTGGAGAGTATCTTAGCCCATTGGAGCCCTTTGGACCGAGGTGGAATGCAAAATGTGAGGAGGCCTTTCAGTCGCTGAGGGAGCTACTGACTCAGGTGCCGGTGCTGGCTTTTGCAGACCTCCGCTTGCCGTATGTACTGCAGATAGGTGCCAGTCGAGAGTGTTTGAGGGGGGCTGTCCTGTATTAGCATCAGGGCATCGGGTTGAGGCCCGTTATGTTTGTCAGCTGGAGTCTGTTGCCCTTCGAGAAAAACTATCCCACGCACAAGTTGGAGTTTCTGGCGTTGAAATGGGTGGTGGTGGATAAGCTGAGTGACTACCTCTACAGGGCCAAGTTTGTGGTGAAGACAGACAACAACCCCTAACTTACATCCTGACCTTGGCTAAACTGACGCCACAGGCCATCAGTGTTTGGTGGCGTTGTCTGCCAATGATTTCAGCCTGAAGTACCAGCGGGGAAGCAGGAACATTGATGCCGATGCTTTGTTCCATTGGGCGCATGAGGGACTGGTCAGGGACGACGAGTGGGAGAGCATTCCTGCCCCTGGGGTGAAGGTTATGTGTCAGTTTGCCATCACTGTGAAGGCATAGGGAGAGGAGGGGCAGGATCGAGCGGTGGATCATTTGGGAGCTTCTGATGATGCCATCCCCCAAGTTTACTGTAAACTGACTGCTCTGAAGACAAATCGGCTGCTGGAATTGAGTTCTGGGGAAGTGGCAGCTGTTCAGCGAGACGACCCTGGCAGTGGTCAGTGGTCAGTATCATTTGGACAGCGGTCGAAAAGGGAGACATGGCTCAGGCAGTGAAGATGAAACGCGCGTTGGTGCCACCATTACTGCGAGTATGACCTGCCTTGGAGTTGAAGAACCAGATCCTATACCGGGTCACATCAGCCCCGGACCGACCTCAGCATCGCCAGCTGGTTCTGCCCGAGAAGTATCGGAGGATTGCGTTGAAGTCACTTCATGATAATTCTGGACACTTGGAGATGGAAAAGACCTATGGATTGCTCAGAGATTGGTTTTACTGGCCCCGGATGAAATTGGAGATCGAAGAATACTGCAAGTCATGCATTCGAAGCATACGGTGGAAGACACTGCCTACGTGGGC
This sequence comes from Hypanus sabinus, assembly GCF_030144855.1. NCBI lineage: Eukaryota > Metazoa > Chordata > Chondrichthyes > Myliobatiformes > Dasyatidae > Hypanus > Hypanus sabinus. The sequence continues at coordinate 183,871,757 of NC_082706.1, forward strand.
AGCTCCTTTGTCCCACTTGCAGAGTGCGGGTCCTCTGGACCTGGTGTGTATGGATTTCCTGTCCATAGAACCCGATGCCAGCAACACGGCGAATGTCTTAGTCATCACGGACCACTACACCAGATATTCTCAGGCTTTTCCTACCAAGGACCAGAGGACGTCTATGGTAGCAAAAGTGTTATGGGAGAAGTATTTCATCTACTTTGGCCTTCCTCAGGTGGATACATAGTGATCAGGGATGGGATTTCAAGAGCAAACTCATCCATGAGTTACTGGGCATGCTTGGAGTTGAAAATCGAGGACCACGTCCTATTACCCGCAGAGTGATCCCCAGCCAGAGAGGTTTAATCGGACCTTGCTACTGATTTGTAACAGGGGACACATTGCGCAGCATCCACCCAAACGAGATTTCTTAACTTTGGCCGGGCTAGGGGGGCTATCATCCCCTATATTAAGCCACTAGCCAAAACGGGAGTTACATAAACAAAGAATGTATAATCAAATATATTTACAATATTACTATAATACGGAATACACTACAATACCCATTTCATTTACAATATGTTGTTCAATGAAATTCAGGGGACCCAGAACAGAAATCCGGGGAAAATAAAAACAGCCTTCCAGTTTCTAAAACATTCATTGCTTATCACACTTGGCCTCCTCCCATCAAGCCATTTTACCATTGTCTCACCCCACTGCCTTTACTTTTCTGATATGTTTTGCTAAAATTCATCATTGATTGCATTAGGAACCTCCCAATGATTGGCAATCAGATTTGATTTTATCTAACTAACCTAATCTGACTTTCCTTGATTATTCTGTGCTTTGCTAAATGATGATTTATACACCTTGTCTGAAAAGTTTCTATTAATTTGCCCATGGCCAATGTGTGCCTAACTGGTGTTAGTTATTTGGCTCAGTCCTATTTCCTTCATGAACAATGGCATCAGGTCAATTATCCTCCAGTTCTCCATCCACAAACCTAAAGCTAGATAGAACTGGAAAATTATCCTTCGAACCTCAGCTATTTCCTCCTCTCTTTTCTTCATAGTCTGGGATTATTTTTAAAACTACTGTTTTTCCTCAATATTTCCTTTCACTATTTTTATCAATGTGTAATATTTCACACTTTTCTTCAAATACATAACTATTTCATCCCTGATCTTTGTGAAGTCATGTCCAAGGTATTCATTTCAAATTTTGATGCAGCAGGCCATGAAACCCAGGAAGTAAATGAAGAGTAAGCAGTTAGGAAGGTGTGCAAGAGGTTGGGAATAAAAGTGTAAGGAAACCTTGTTGCATCTGTGCCAGAGTTTGGTGAAACCACACCAAGGTATTATGTGAAGGTTATATCTCTGAACCAAAGATAAAGTAATGTATATTCAGCTTGGAGACAATGGAAGATGGATTGATTCCTGCAATAAAAAGTTTACTAAAGTTTAATACAATGTGAAGTGATTCCATTGAGGTAGATAAGATTGTATGAGGAATTCTTGTTACTATTTACTATTGACACTGTCTACTATCTACTATATATCTACAGTATCTACTACAGATCCTAAATGCTATAGATATGTTGTATATCTAGTTACTATAGATATTACTTCCTTAAGTTTGAAAATCCAGAACAAAGGAACATAGTTCTAGAATAAAAGGCATGGCATTTGATGCAGAGTTGAAAGAAAATTTCTTTACTCAAACAGCTGTAAATCTTTGGAATTTTATACCTTGGTGGGCTTTGCATCTTCAGTCATTGAGTACGTAACAAAACTGAGATTAGTTGAACTTTGAGCAGTGAATGAAGCAAGGATCTGTGAATCAGGCAAGAAAGTATAGGATAACAAGCATCTTAAAGTTTGAGTAGTAATTTGGCCAACTCCTTCTTCACTGTCTACTATTCATGTGCCCTGTGATCCATTCTCATGCCTTCTGTCTCCATAGTTTACCTTCCTGATATCTGAGAGACGTTATTTTCTTTGCTATACCCTTTCCCTTTATGTATTTATAAAACAATTTTGACGTTTCCTTGATTTAACTAGGCAGGATATTTTCATACACTCAATTTGTCTCTCTAATTTCATTTTGATGTCACCTCTGCACTTTACACAGTAAAAATTTCTTCACAAATGACAATTTTTTTTTGATTTAACCAACCCCATAGCTGTCCCCATATTCAGAAATCTGGATTTGGGTGTCCCCACATTTAATATGCACTTTTAAGTCTTTGCTCAGCAAAAATAGATCTTATAAACAATAGTTTCCGGTCCATCTCTACTGAATCACATTTCAGCCTAAGGACATTAATTAGCTTACACTAATTGGAACTTTTGCCCTCAAGGTTATGAATTAGAAGAAGAGTAGGCCATTCAACTGCACAAGCAGGGGGTAAAATTGAATCAGAATCAGGTATATTATCACTGACATGTAATGAAAACAGTTGTTTAATAGCAGCAGTAAAAATGATTAGCTTTATTTGTCACATGTACAGTAAAGTATCAAAACAGACATGGAAATGTCTTGTATGCTGAGGATATGCTGCGGGCAGCATGCAAGGGTTGCCATGCTTCCTGTGCCAACATAACATGCCCACAACTTATTAACCCTAGTGCATATGTCTTTGGAATGTGGGAAGTTTATCATAAAAATATCTCAAATTCCAGTAAGAATATAAAAAACAAATAATGCAAAAAAAAGGAGCAAAATAATGAGGAAATGTTCATGGGTTCATGGGTTGTTCAGAAATCTGATGGTGGCGGGGAAAGCACTAAAACATTGAATGTGGTCCCTTTGAGTAAAATAGATCTAAAGACTCATGACCTGTTAGAATAAAAAATTCCTGACCTGATTTTAAAGCAGGGACTGCAGTGTTGCTGAATTAATGTGGCAGGCAACAAAACTTCTAGGCTCATTCCTGCAGTCTGAGTGCCACTGCTTCACGAAGTGGGCACCCAATCTATCTCTGAACCTTCTTTTGTAGACAAGACACCTGTGTGAGTACTGAATGCACTACACTAGATCAGAAATCATGCAAGTTAACAGTTGCTCTACCTGGAAAGATTATTTAGGCCCCTGGATGGTGACCAGGGAAAGCTGAAAAGACAACTCATTGCATTTCCTGTATTTGCAGGGGCGAGATCCAGGGAGTGGCTGGTAGGAATAAACAGCAGACTGGGAAGCCATGAAGGATATGCTCCCTTTGAAATACTGTCAGGGGAAGGGAGGGGAAGCATAGTTAGAGCTGATAAAAATCACAAAGAATGATGGTGAACATGGAGGCTGGAGGGATGAAAAGTGAATATAAGAGGAACTCTATCCTTGTTCTGCACAGTTTGAGAGGAGGACAAGTGCAAATGAGATGTGAAGTCATGGATTTAGGAAGAAATGGTAAACCTTGCCCTTTCTATTGATGTCACCGTACCTGGTGAGTTTAGCATTTTCTGTTTCTGTTTCAGATTTTCAGCATCTGCAGTTTTTTTTTGTGATTTTCATTCCAGATATTAGTTAATCTTTCATGTTTTCCATAACCCTGCTAATCTTATATGAATAACGATCAGCAGCACCAGACTCCTGTCCACCGATTTCCCTTCCAGCTGCTCACCATCATTCTGGAAAATTAGTTCCAGAGTTGCTCTAACTCTTGTTGGCTTTCTATCGTACTGCCCTCTGGTTAGTGTCTATCTCAAGCTGCACTCCAAGGGGAACGATTCTGTTTGGGGAAAACTGATTATTACAGAAGAATCGATGCCAGGTAAAAACACTGAGTCTTACTGGTGTTGCCTGCTTCTCAGATCTGTCACTGCACTCTGTCAACATCTTGCAGTTGCTTTAGCTTTGTCCTCTGCCATACAGTCCCCATACTGTAAGTGAGGTTCCAACCACAAAAATTGCATAGCTTGTATATCACCCACAAATGGGGATGGAGGACAATGACCTCTGCAATATCTTTACTTTCAAGGTCTTTAAAGAAAACTACGCCAAACTTTTGAAAACTGTTGATAGTTTAAAAAAAATCTTTAGAATTGTTTTTAGGATCGGAGTCAGAATCAGGTTTATTATTGTGTTGCCTTTATGGCAGTTATTTAGTTTATAATATTTTCGCTTTAGTAATTCATTTGTTAGCATTTTAGCTAAAGTTAGAATTGCTTAAAGTAAATTTGTTGTCTGTGATATATCGCGGCATGCGATGACGTCACATCTGGTTTCGCCACGTCTTGTGGGAAAATACCGGTTTGGAGAAACGGGAAGGTGGGGGGCACACATGTGCGATATCAGCACAAGGAAAGTTGTCTTTCTACGCACTAGAAACATAGTGGAAGCAACACCTTTTCACCATACGTTAATAAGGAAGAGTGAACAGTAAACGGTAAATCTTACTGTGATCCTGTTTTCATTGACTATGGTTTACCTTGGTGTTTAGTTCAGCGTTATCTTACACGCCGAGCGAGAACACTACAATTATCACTGGCTTATGTCATAAACTTTGTTATGACATAACTCTCTGCACACACACATCTTTTGCTACTAGTGCACAAAGGAATTTAAACTGGGCACAAAACCTCGTTGGCATGTTAGGTATATTTCACCATTGTACATACACATTTCCTTTTCCGGTTTCTGATGAGGATGGGAAAACATAGAAACATAGAAAACCTACAGCACAATACAGGCCCTTTGGCCCACAAAGTTGTGCTGAACACGTCCCTACCTTAGAAATTACTAGGCTTATCTATAGCCCTCTATTTCACTAAGCTCCATGTACCTATCTAAAAGCCTCTTAAAAGACCCTATTGTATCCGCCTCCACCACTGTTGCCGGTAGCCCATTCCACACACTCACCACCCTCTGAGTAAAAAACTTACCCCTGACATCTCCTCTGTGCCTACACCCCAGAACCTTAAACCTGTGTCCTCTTGTGGCAACCATTTCACCCTGGGGAAAAAAACCTCTGACTATCCACACGATCAATGCCTCTCAGTATCTTGTATACCTATATTTATACTGTTTTTATGAAAAAGAGATGGTTGTTGACTTCAGGAGGGCACGGAGCGACCACTCCCCGCTGAACATCAACAGCTCTTCGGTAGAGATCGTTAAGAGCACCAAATTTCTTGGTGTTCACCTGGCGGAGAATCTCATCTGGTCCCTCAACACCAGCGCCATAGCAAAGAAAGCCCAACAGTGTCTCCACTCTCTGTGAAGGCTGTGGAAAGCCCATCTCCCATCCCCACCCTCATCACATTCTACAGGGGTTGTATTGAGAGCATCCTGAGCAGCTGCATCACTGCCTGGTTTGGAAATTGCACCCTGCAGCGGGTAGTGAGGTCAGCTGAGAAGATCATCGGGGTCTCTCTTCCCGCCATTATGGGCATTTACACTGCACGCTGCATCTGCAAAACAAACAGCATTATGAAGGACCCTACGCACCCCCCATACAATCTCTTCTCCCTCCTGCTGTCTGGGAAAAGGCACCGAAGCATTCGGGCTCTCACGACCAGACTATGTAACAGTTTCTTCCCCCAAGCTATCAGACTCCTCAATACCCAGAGCCTGGACTGACACCTTGCCCTATTGTCCTGTTTATTATTTATCGTAATGCCTGCACTGCTTTGTCCATTTTATGCAGTCCTGGGTAGGGTCTGTAGTCTAGTGTAGTTGTTGTGTTTTTTTTCTCTCTGTGTTGTTTTTCTGTAGTTCAGTCTAGTTTTTGTACGGTGTCATGTAACACCATGGTCCTGAAAAACATTGTCTCATTTTTACTATGTACTGTACCAGCAGTTATGGTCGAAATGACAATAAAAGTGACTTGACTTGAAATTATTCAGTGTGCAAATGTTGTCATTAGGCAAAAAATTGCATAGCATAAGATCTTTTGCACACACTGGTCATTACAAAATAGAGGGAATGATGGGCAGCAGCATTACGGTGCAACAGTTCAAAATACCATTAGTTATAATAAGAAATATTTAAAAAATCAAATACATAAGTGATGCAAAAAGAGAGTAAAATGGTGCGGTAGTGTTCATGGGTTCATGGACTGTTTAGAAATCTGCCAGTGGAGGGGAAAAAGCTGTTCTTAAAACATTGAGTTTGTGCCCTTAAGCTGCTGTCTCTGCTCCCGGATGGTAGTAATGAGAAGAAAGCATGTCATATGTGGTGAGGGTCTGTATAGGTGGATGTTCCTTTCTGGAGGCATCACCCCTTGAGGATGTCCTCGATGGTTGGGAGGCTGGTGCCCATGATGGAGCTGACTGAGTTTACAAATGGAAGGAAAGTTTAATGGAAACTTGTTTTTGTTTGAGTAAATCTTCATTAACAGCCTAGTTTCTATTTGTGAAGTTTTGTTGTGCGTGCTTTTTTTTAAACTAAATTCTTTTCGGTTCCCATATGCCGCCCTCCTCTGCTGGTAATTGAGGCCCTCAGCTAAGTCTCTGAGCTCCTCTTCTACTCAGAGCCCAGAGCTCAGAACTTCCGTCAAACTTCCCTTGCTGATTGTGTCCTACCTCTGACCTGCCACAGGATCTGTGGGGTGATGCACTAATATATTTGATGGAGAATTTCAGCATGTCAAAGTCCTGCTTCTGGAGTTCATGCCCACAGGTGGTCCAAACTGAGAGATTCAGCATTCTGATTCACTCTATAGGTTTGGGGCTTCTGCACATGAATGCAATTGCCGCATGTCCCCGACATTGGGTAAATGTCGGCTGTTTGCTACTAAATTTCTAGATTAGCAAGACCCAGCCCTATACCCTCCAACATCTGCTATATCTGTGGATTGTAGTAACTTTAAACAAGTATAGGAATTGCCAGTGCAATCAGAGCAACGACTTGTTGAAATCAGTCTGCAACCAATGTGTGTGGTTGACAAACCCTTTAAGAGGGCTGGTTGGAGTTTCATCCTGGTGCTGAATGCATGGTGTTAGGTGGTGTGTTGACCTCTAGCTGACTAGAGTAGACATTTGAACACAGAGTCTGACTTCTCTACATGCACCTGGAGTTGTTAGTGTCACACACCCTTCTCAAAATGGTGGTTAGTGCAGTGCATGCTACACATTTATCAAGTTTCTGATCCAATTTGGCACCCGGACTGTCCAAACTGTAAAAGGTCACACTGTCAAATCTGGCTGCCTCAGAAGTTGGGCATTTTTTGTTATTTATAGGCAAGTTTACTTGATTCCTTGACAGTGTTTCTTTGCTAAAGAATATTTAAGGCGACGGTTGAAGGGCTTCAATGCCAGGCCATATGGGAAAAGTGTTGACAATGGCCAAGTGTCTAAGATGGTGTTCAGGCACCTGGCAGTGAGTAGCCAAACCGCAGTGTCAGAAGTTAACGTTTTTTGGCTGCTAATTGCCAGTTGGCTCATCTCCACCTTAAACATACAGGAAGACTGGAGACATACTTTACCATTCCAAAATAGGTAACCTCATGAGTAAGAGGAAGCCATGTAATCCTTCTTTCCCCTGCTTTATTTAGCCGGTTACGTTGCTTAGTGTGACAGCCCTCTCACTGGCCACTGTCTCAGGCTGAACCAGGGTGTTTCTAATCCAGCATGAATCTTCATCTCATGTTCTCAATATTTATTGCTTACTTATTCTTCTGATTTTGTTTGAATATTTTTCTTTTTGTATTTGCACAGGTTGTTATCTTTTGCACATTGGCTGCTTATCCACCTTGTGGTTCTTCACTGATTCTATCGTGTTTCTTTGTGAATGCCTGCAAGCAAATGACTCTCAGGATTGTATATGGTGACATATGCAAAGTTTGATAATATATTTACTTTGAATTTTGAACTTTGAAATAGAATTGCCAACCCCTATCCTTGCCCTGACTCTCAATCAGGATCCCATAATGTTTGAACTTTAAAAAAAAAATTACAGTTATTGAAGTTTTGTCTTCAACCATCCAGGCCCAGCACTGACAGTGAGTGATATTTGTACTCTTTGGGACAGGTCCCACCCACGAAATTGGCGCAGCTTATATCTCACTCATTACTACAAATGGAGATGGTTTAACAGACCTCAGCAATGTCTTTAAGTACCTACAACTTTTGAAAACTGTTTTTCAACATCTTTGAAACACAAAGATATGTTAAAAAGGTGACATATTTAAGGGAGCATGGGGGGTGGGGGAGAGCTTCTTTACTGAGTGTGAGTACAGAATTAGCTGCCAGTGGAAGTTTGGGATACGGGTTCATTTGCAACACTTCTGAAAAGTTTGGGTAAGTAAGTGGATAGGAGGGGTATAGGGGGTTATGGTCCAGGTGCAGGTCAATGGGACTGGGTGGAATAACAGTTCAGCACATACTAAATCATCCAAAGAGCTGTTTCTGTGCAGTAGTGCTCAGTGATTCTGTGACTTTGTTGCTGAAACCATCAAACATGCATTTGTAGTTACCAATCTTGATACTTCAGTGCTCTCTTGGATGGCCACCAGCCTTTCATAAAAATAGTCATCTAAGGTCGTTATCTAACCTAAGCTGTTGTGACCCTCTCTAATCTATTGCCATGTACTCACTGACTTACATTTAGTCTGACTACATCAATGTGTCAATTACAAAATTATCTTCCTTGTGTTCAAAACCCTCTGTGGCCATGTCCCTTCTACCTCCTTCACACTTACAAATCTTCAAGGGTTTTACAAACTTTTGACTATTGAGCTTTCTGTTCTCTCTCAATTTCATCCTCTAGACTCTAAGCCACAGAGGTGCTTAGATAAACCTCTTAGGATAAGGAGAGAGAGGCAAAATAGCTGAATACCAAATGCTCATTTTAATGTCATCCATTTGCCTTAGCTTTTGGTCACTTGTCCTAATATGTGCTTTGATTTGGTTGAGGTTAGATTTGCCATATTGAAGGAATTGATTGTGGACTCCATGAAGGGAAAGTTGAGGGAGCACACACTAGTCCTCATCGAGGGATTAGCAATGGAAAGGGTGAACAGCTTCAAGTTCCTGAGTGTCAACATCTCTGAAGATCTATCCTGGGCCCAGCATTTTAATGCAATTATAAAGAAAGCACGGCAGCAGCTATATTGCACTTGGAGTTTCAGACGACTTGCTATGTCACCAAAGGTGAGCAAATTTTACTGATGTAGCATGGACAGCATGTTAACTAGTTGCACCACTGTCTGGTATGATGTAGCTGCTGTTCAGGATCAAAAAAGCTGCAGAAAGATACAAACACAGCCAGCTCTATCATGGGCACTAGCCTCACAGCATCAAGGACATCTTCAAAAGGCGATGCCTCAAAAGCACTGCTCTCATCATTAAGAATCCCATCACACAGGACATGCCCTCTTATTAAGGAGGAGGTACAGGAGCCTAAAGACACACGCTCAATGTTTTAGGAACAGTTTAATCCTTTCCACTATCAGATTTCTGAATGGACATTGAACCAGCGACCCATGTACACTACCTCACAATTTTTTTTTATTTTTCTGCTTTTCTTTTGCACTACTATTTAATTTAATTTTTAAAATATGTATTTTCTTCCTGTATTTTGTATTTTTAAAATTATTATGCACTGCACTAGACTGCTGCTTCAAAACAACAAATTTCAGGACATAGGTCAGTGATATTAAACCTGATTCTGAATCTTATTGCCATTTTTTGAAGGGCCTTATATCAAAGATGCCATATACAGTAAATGCACGTTTATAGTCACCTATGGTGAAACAATTATTTCTTACTTTTACTTGACTAATTTAAGTGAATAACAGTATACATGTGACCTGTGGGATGGAAATTGCAGGGAATCCAGTCATTTGGATCTGAAGGTATCTGGACCTGGTGATAAAACATTGAGATCAAGCTCTTGGTGCTTGCCAGCATCAGCACAGCTATGTAAGGAGATTTCCTGACCTCACTCCTGGCGAGGCGCTCGTTGAGCCTGGAGGAAGTTAGCAGGCAAAAGATTGTTATCAATGGGGTATGGGAATTAGAAGCAAAGTGTCTGTCCATAGATATTCCACTGGCTTCAAGCTCCGTCTGCAGGTCTCTACTGTAAACAGTATGAGCATTTGGGAATGCACCCATCACACCCAGTATCCAAAGGCATAATACTGTAACATTGGAGTGCAACTTGAATCCAAACATACAAATCTCAATCTGAGTCATCTTATAGGTGGACAGAGACACAGCTGAAATACCATCTATAAATTTGCTGACGATACAACCATTGTTGGTAGAATCTCAGGTGGTAACGAGAAGGCGTACAGGAGTGAGATATGCCAACTAGTGGAGTGGTGTCGTAGCAACAACCTGGCACTCAACGTCAGTAAGATGCAAGAGCTGATTGCAGACTTCAAGAAGGGTAATACAAAGGAACACATACCAATCCTCAAAGAGGGATCAGAAGTGGAGAGAGTGAGCAGTTTCAAGTTCACGGATGTCAAGATCTCTGAGATTCTACCCTGGTCCCAACATATTGATGAAGTCGTAAAGAAAGCAAGACAGCAGCTATACTTTATTAGGAGTTTGAAGAGATTTGCCATGTCAACAAATACACTCAGAAACTTCTATAGTTGTACTGTGGAGAGCATTCTGACAGGCTGCATCACTGTCTGGTACAGAAGGGCTACTGCACAGGACCGAAAGAAGCTGAAGAAGGTTGTAAATCTAGTCAGTTCCATCTTGGATACTAGCCTACAAAGTACCCAGGACATCTTTAGGGAGCGGTGTCTCAGAAAGGCAGCATCCACTATTAAAGACCTCCAGGGCCTGCCCTTTTCTCACTGTTACCATCAGGTAGGAGGTACAGAAGCCTGACAGCACACACTCAGTGATTCAGGAACAGCTTCTTCCCCTCTGCCATCCGATTCCTAAATGGACGTTGAATCTTTGGACACTACCTCACTTTTTTCATATACAGCATTTTTGTTTTTGCATGTTTTTAAAAATCTATTCAATATACATAATTGATTTACTTGTTTATTATTATTTTTAAAATGTTATTTGTATTTTTTTTTCCTCGGCTAGATTATGTATTGCATTGAACTGCTGCTGCTTATTTAAAGAGACTATTAGACAGGAATATGGAGGAATTTAAGGTGGGGGGTTCTATGGGACGCAAGATTTGAGGGTCGACACAACATTGTGGCCAAAGGGCCTGTACTGTGCTGTACGTGTTCTCAGTTCTACGGTAAGTTAACAAATTTCACGTCACATGCCAGTGAACCTGACTCTGATTCTGATTGGGATTCATCAAGAGAAGGTATTGGTGCCCTGGAATGGTGAGGGAGTTTGTATGGGTTCCCCATGATCCCCCCTGTCTCCAGACCCATGAAAACTCGGCTCTCCAAAGGCGAGTGAAGCTCTTGGCGTGACGAACAACGGCCAACTGTGAAACCCCGAGAGCGGGTCCCATTCCTGCAAAGAATCGTGGTCAGCGTGTAACTCCAGGTCAGGGTCTTCAAAAGAACCCTGAAAGGGAAAAATAGAGATGTTAAAGACGGAAATAGAGCTGTTTCTGAAGATGTAAACCGATAGGTGCCATTAACCCTCCTAAGTTCTGCCTTCTTTTGTGATGCTACTGGTGCCAATTTTATTGGTCTCTGCCTTTGCTTTGGATTCATCAGCTGCACGGAAAGGGGGAAACTGCTCTCCATGTCATGTAGACGGCCAGAACTCAACATCCATGGTTAACCTCGAACAACAGAGGGCCTGCTATCCCATTACCACCAACAGCTGTAGATGCCAAGTCATTGGGTGTATTTATTGGAGTTTGGGGGTACTTAATTATTTTTAAAAATCTTATTGACATACAGCACGGAATAGACCCTTAGAGCTGCCCCACCCAGTAACCCCTCTATTTAATCCCAGCCAAGTTACAATGATCAATCAATCTACCAGCCAGTACGTCTCTGGATTGTGGGAGGAAACCAGAGCTCCCGGAGGATACCCGGGCAGTCGCGGGGAGAATGTACAAATTCCTGACAGGCAGCAACTGAGATTGAACTTGGATTGCCGGTACTGTAAAACACTGCTAACCACTACACTACTGTACTGAATGGGGAGAAGGCAGGAGAACTGAGTTCAGAGAGTGAATAAATCAGCCATGATTGAATTGCCCAATTCTGCTCCTATGTCTCATAGTCTTATGGTATTATAACAAAGTTTAGTTAACAAAGAGTTTCCTGAAAGAATTTGAGGTTGACCAAAAGTGATATGGTGTGCCAAAGCACAAGGTAACGAGATGATCAATCCTGGGTCTTGTCAGATATCAAGGTCATTCAGGATTACTTATGGTTAGAAAGACCCTGATAATGGAGCCCAGTCTCTCCTTGAAATTAGGAACCTCAGCTCCCAATGGATAACACTTGAGGGATTGTGAGCTTGCCCAGCTGGCTAGTCATTTGACAATCAATCCTTTGAGAAGATGTTGCATGTAAGTGCAAATCTAACAATGGGCAGATTCCTTTGCAGCCTAGCTGTGGGAAATCAAGGCTCAGAATAGGACTCAGCAAGTTGTTGATTAAAGCCGAGGAGTCCTTCCTGAAAAAACATCTCAAAGTTCAAAATAGGATGGTTGGAAGCCATGATAACTGTCACGGTTAATTGATACAGTTCTTCCATTGTTTTTCAGCAACAAAAACCAGAAACAATTTCCAGTTCCTGCTGTTGCAAGTGTTCCTTCAAAGACTCCTGTGCAAAAAATACCAGAACTGAGAGTTGCTACACTTGGCTCTTCACTGCTTGCTCCCAACAGGGGGAATAATTAGGCAGGAATGAGAAATATTTTATAAGCTTTGCTAAATAGTAAAAAGTCACGGGTGCATAAAATAAAAATAGTTTAATAACCTTGGAAAAGTTATGAAGATAAGGCTAGCCAGAATTTCACCATGTCAACTAGATAAGCAAATTGCTTAGGCTGAAAAGAATTTCTTCTCAGTCTATTAAACCCTCCGATCAGCAGCTCTTCAACTTTCAATGCAAGCCAATCTTGTAGCAATCACTTGTTATCACTGCCAGTTCAACCTGGAACTGATAAATTAGTTGGAAATCCAAGTAGACACGCTAACCTTACATTATCGTATTTCAATCATTATTGCCCTGGTTTCACACACATTTGAAATGTGTGAAATAAGACATCAGTCTATGACAGTCTGACATTCCCACTTCTCAAGTGTAAAGGGCTAAACTTTTAGAGAATTATATGTATCAGAGTTTTGCCATCAGTACTCCAATATTGCTTTGAAAAAAACAGTGATCAGCATCAGAAAGGTTCCATCTCAAATATCCCCAGTAATTGAGAATCCACAGGCCTGTTGGAGGCAGAATTCACTATCTTTTGCATGAAGAAGTTTTCTCACATCTCAGTCCTGAATGACCTTTAATTTGAGATTATTTTCCCTGGTTCTAGATACACTAACCCAGGGGGAATAATCAACTTCCCACTTACTCTGTTGTATCTTTCAAAATGCTAATCTTTAAACTTTCATACAAATTTCTAATATTTCAATGAGATTACAGTTTATTCTTCTACAATAATCTAAGCATCATATGAAATAGACTGGTAAACCTTTGCTATTCTATTGCAAATATTTCTTCCCTTGGATAGACTTTTATGCAACATTTCAGACATTGCCTCACCATAGTCCTGAATAATTGGAGGAAGGTCCTTTTTTACTCAAATCTCCTTGAGATAAGGGCAATCATGCTATTTACTCTTCCTCTTGCTTTTGATTAACTTTCAGTGATTAGTGCACGCAATTGCTCAAATTAATCTTCTCACAGCCTCTCACCATATTGTCTAAGTAGATGACCACCCATTTCTCCCTATTACTTTCCTTCTACTATTCCTTGCTTATACACTTAACCATGCCCATGTACTTCAGAAGGTTCTGTCCATTGTCCTCACAGTCTACACTGCCATCTGATGCACCATCAATAATCTCTCTGAGACGTAAGGCGAGATTTCGGCTTTTATTGACTGGAAGAAGGAACAAGCAGTGAGTGACCACCATACTACATCCTGGAGACTGAGAGGCCGGGCTCAGGCCCCGATTGCCTTTATACAGGGGTCTGTGGGAGGAGCCACAGGAGCAGTCAGCAGGGGGCATGTCCAGACAGGTATATGTAGTTCACCACATTCACCCCCCCTTTGTTTTAAAAGAGTCCCCATGTGGCGAAGTTTCTTACAGGTTAAGTCTATCGGTGGTCGAATCTGTCGCTGCGATCTACGTAGCACCGGCTGTGATTGCACAGATGCCGGCGGTGGTGATTGCACAGGAGACGGAGGTTGTGCTGGTTCCAGCCCACTAGGCGTCAGTGATCCCTCACGCATGTGCGAGATGCCTGGTATATATGCGTACGAAACGCCTGGTATATGAGTGTCGTGAGGAGTCAGTGTAGGGCCTGGTGAGCACGGTGTCACCTCGGGTACAGGGTTCATAGTTACCGGAGAGTGTTCAGGGTAGTGGTCTGCTGCACCTGCGGGCGCCAGGTTGCGGACGGAGACCGTGTCATCCCGCCCATCAGGTAAGACCATGTAGGCATACTGGGGGTTCGCATGTAGAAGGTGAACCCTCTCGACCAGCGGGGAGTATTTAGTACTCCTCACATGTTTCCGGAGCAGCACTGGCCCCGGGGACGTCAGCCAAACTGGTAGGGTGGTCCCAGTGACAGACTTCCTGGGAAAAGAGAATAGGCGCTCGTGAGGGGTGGCATTGGTGGACGTACATAACAGAGAGCGGATAGAGTGGAGTGCCTCAGGGAGGACCTCCTGCCATCGAGAGACCGGCAACCCTTTTGACTTAAGGGCTAAAAATGTGGCCTTCTGAAGTTTCTTCCAGTCAATAAAATTGATGCACCATCAATAACTCACTCTGAGACGTAAGGCGAGATATCGGCTTTTATTGACTGGAAGAAGGAACAAGCAGTGAGTGATCACCATACTACATCCTGGAGACTGAGAAGCCGGGCTCAGGCCTTGATTGCCTTTATACCGGGGTCTGTGGGAGGAGCCACAGGAGCAGTCAGCAGGGGGCGTGTCCAGACATGTATATGTAGTTCACCACACCATCTAGCTTTATATCATCAGCAGATTTAGTTATATTACTTTTGACTCCCTCATCCAAACAGATTGTGAACAGTACAAAGCTCTGCAGACTGGTTATGGCCCTTCAATCTGAAAATTGCTTGTTTCTTCCTATTCTTTGTTTCCTGCCCATTAGCAAATGGCACAAGAGGAGTCCTTTCAGGTGAGGAAACACTTCACCTACGAATCTGTTGGGGTTGTCTATTGTGTCCGGTTCTCCAGATGAGGCCTCCTCTACATGGGTGAGACCTGTCATAAATTGAGGGATGTCTTCGTTGAGCACTTCTGCACCATTCGCTAAAAGTGGAACTTCCCAATGGGGAAACGTTTTAATTCTGATTCTCATTCCCATTCCAGCATGTTAGTCCATAGCTTCCTCTTGTGCCAAGATGAGGCCACACTCAGGGTGGAAGATCAACACCTTATTTTCTGTTTGGGTAACCTCCATCCTGATGGCATGAATATCGATTTCTCCTTGTGGTAAAAAAAAATTCCCTCCTTCCTCCCCTGTTCTTCTATTCCCAACTCTGGCCTCTTTCCTCTTTTCTCCTGCCTATCTTCTCCCCCTTTCTCACACTCCTCTCCTATCAGATTCCTTCCTCTCAACCTTTTATTTTCCCTACCCACCTGGCTTCACCTTTCACCTTCTATCTAGCCTCCTTCCCCTCCCCCAAATTTTTATTCTGGCATCTTCCTCCTTCCTTTCCAGTCCCGAAGAAGGGTCTCAGCCCAAAAAGTCGATTGCTTATTCGTTTCATAGGTGCTGCCTGGCCTGCTGAGTTCCTGCAGCATTTTGTGCATGTTGCTTTGGATTTCCAGCAGAATTCCTGCAGAATTTCTCGTGTTTATAGCTGCATTCTATGTTGTGGATGACACATACTATAGTCTCTATGCTTACGCTGGTTAATTGGATACAGTCAATGTGTCTGCTTTGTTCCTGATAGCTCAGAGATTTTAGTGTGGTTGGAGCTGTTCTCACCTGGCAGACAGACAGCACTCCATCATGTACTGGGTGTGCTTGTGTGTGGCGGAAAGGTTTTGAATTGTTCTGGGGTGCACTTGAGTGGAAAATCCTACAGTAAGTACTGGATACGGACCAATCCTTCACGGGTAAAGCCCTCCCCACCACTGAGATCATCTACATAAAGCGTTGTTGTAGGAAAGCAGTTTTAGTCATCAGGGACCCCCTCCACCCAGGTCATGCTCTCTTTTCACTGGGGCCATCAGGAAGAAGGTTCAGGGACCTCAGGACTCACACTATCAGGTTCAGGAAGAGGTGTTAGCCCTCCGGCTCCTGAACCAGTTGGGATAACTCCCAAGAGATAATCTGCGGATGCTGGAAATCCAAAGCAAAGTACACAAAATGCTGGAGGAACTCAGCATCTATGTAAAAGAGTAAAGAGTCGACGTTTCGGGCTGAGACACTTCATCAGGACCCTACACTACTTCACTTGCCCCATTACTGAACTGTTCCCACAACGCATGGACTCACTTTCAAGGGCTCCTTCGTCTCATGCCCTTGATATTTGTTGCCTTATTATTATTATTATTATTATTATTATTATTATTATTATTATTATTATTTCTTTTTAAAATTTCTTTTTGCATTTGCAGATGTTGTCTTTTTGCACCTTCTGCTGTGGTCTTTCATTGAGATGAGGAGGAATTACCTTAGCTGTTGAGTGGTGAATCTGTGGAATTCTTTGCCACAGGCAGTTGTGGAGGTCAGCTCTTTATGTATATTTAAGGCAGAGCTTGATAGATTCCTGATTGGTCAGGGTATGAAGGGATACAGGGAGAAGTCAGGAGATTGGGACTGAGAGGGAAAAGGGGTCAGCCATGATGAAATGGCGGAGCAGACTTGATGGGCCAAGTGGCCTAATTCTGCTCCTAGATCTTATAGTCTTATGGTCTTATTCTATCATGGTTATTATTCTATTGTGAAGTTATTGAATATTCCTGCATGGGAATGAATGTCAGGGTTGTATCTGGTGACATGTATGTGGTTGGCTGGTTGTCTGTCATGTCTGACGATGATAGAAAACCTGTGTAGAAGAGCTTTTAAAGTGGACAAGCCATTATACCCCTGTGTAGAAGAGCTTTTAAAGTGGACAAGCCATTGTACCGGGGCAGATCCATTCTCTTGACCTCTGAAGCTCGGGTCCAGTGATATGAGCCAGCATCGTAAACTGTGGTCTTCCGTACTTGCAGTGGATGACCATGACGTCTTCTGTGTCTTGTCATGCCCTTTGCAGTACCACCTTCCTAGATATTAGATCTTACCATAGATCTTATCCGCCCTGTTGTCCGGAGCTGACTTTGCGTGCTAGGACAGGTATATCCCTATCTCACTGGGGTATGAGGCCGCCAGCTACCCTCACCTGGCTTAGCCCACCTGTCAAAGTGGAGTACCCGGGGTATGGTCTCTGTTGTATTCAAACAATTACCCTCTGGTGAGAGATGACTGTCCAGGGGGGGACCAAAAGTGAGCTGTCCCGGAATGAAAAACCCCTTCACCAGAAGTGCTACCCTTCATGGACACCCCACACACACCAGCATATATGTATTTTGAAAATAAATGTACTTTGAACTTTGAGATGCTCGCCCCAGGATATTCAGCCACTGTATTGATGTCGTTCATTAGGTAATAACCCCTGGATGTTGACGGTGGGATATAATGCCATTTCATGCCAAGGCTAGAGGGTAAGATTCCCTTTAGTTGGAAATGGACCTCAATAGACAATAGACAGTAGGTGCAGGAGTAGGCCATTTGGCCCTTCTAGCCAGCACTGCCATTCACTGTGATCACGGCTGATCATACACAATCAGTACCCCATTCCTGCCCTCTCCCCATATCCCGTCACCCCGCTATCTATAAGAGCTCTGTCTAACTCTCTCTTGAAAGCATCCAGAGACTTGGCCTCCACTGCCTTCTGGGGCAGAGCATTCCACATATCCACCACTCTCTGGCTGAAAAGTTTTTCCGCATCTCTGTTCTAAATGGCCTACCCCTTATTCTTAAACTGTGGCCTCTAGTTCTGGACTCACCCATCAGCGGGAACATGCTTCCTGCCTCCAGTGTGTCCAATCCCTTAATAACCTTATATGTTTCAATCAGATCCCCTCTTATTCTTCTAAATTCCAGTGTATACAAGCCCAGTCGCTCCAATCTTTCAACATATGACAGTCCTGCCTTTCCCTTGTGAACCTACGCTGCACTCCCTCAATAGCAAGAATGTCCTTCCTCAAATTTTGAGACCAAAACTGCACACAATACCTCCCCCAGCGACTTTGTCGCATGACTGTAACTTGTCACTGGTCTATGTGTGGGGACGGGTATTTCATTTTCTGACCTGGTTCATGAAATGGTACCTCATGGCATCATCTGTAAGTTTCCCACCTCACATTTTATGAAGAAGATCATTGGTGAAACTGCTGAGGACATTTGAATCTAGGACTGCTCCGGGGACTCCTGCAGTGAAGCTCTGGGCTGGGATGATTGACCTTCCACAACTACAACTATTGTAATTTTCTGTTGACTATTTTCTTCAGAGTTTTCCCCTTGAACTCAGTAATTGGCCAGTTGTTATTTCCAAACTCTGTGCTCTTTAACCCTATGATCTATCATTTACTGTATGTACCCCTGTGGGACATTGGTGAAAAATCTTTTTTAACTTCTGTGTATAATTACAGTGATTGACTTTTAGAAATCATTTCTAAAAGGACTTTGCATCGTCGCAATTTTGCATGGGGTGAAAATCAGGAGCTTTGGAGAGGAACAGAGCAACTCTCTTCCGAACGAAGCCTATTAATCAAGATTCCATGGATATACTAAGACTCAAATAGTGAATTATCAGCATGGGTTCAGATCCTGCATGGAAAGACCAGTGCCAGAATACTTTAGAAACCAAAGCACAGGAACGTCCAAACAGGTGTCTGAAAGAACAAACTTTTGGCCCTTTCCCAGCAAAGCAATAGATCAGAAAAAGTAGTATCATCCAGAGAAGTGGAACTGCATGAGAAGAATACATTGAATTTAGGACATGCAAGCAGAAGTCACAGTATTATGGTATGAAAGAAACTTTGCTATTTGAACAAATAAAGAATGGTCATCTTAACATTAAAAACAAGGTTATAAAACCTAATCTTAATTCTGCATTTTAATAATGATGAACTAATGTGAAGAAACATTATAATACAGTAAGGCTTAGATCTGTTGACTAAATTGAAGAACAGAGTTGAATATTTACAGGATATTCTCAGTTGGTGATTGACAGATTTTAGAAGGAACTGCAACAACAAGAACTTTCAGTCACTTACACCATATCCCTAGCGGTTCCACAAAATTTACACACAACCAGCTCAACATTAGAGATTTTGAAATATTTTAGTTGATAACTCTGGACTTGATAAATGTTTTAACTATGTATATAATAAGTGTCCTCCAGGAGGACCAGAACCTTGTCATTGAGTTTGGAGGCTTGCATGCCTCATGACTCGGACAGCTATGTTGGCTGGAGTCAGACCTTTGTGGTTTGACTTTTGATAGGGTCACCCATGCCAAGCAGGTCGTAGGGTAGAGGCAAACTAAGAGTGGTCCACCAGTCCTTGAGTTTCAGGGGATCAGCTCAGGGACAACAACCCTAACTGGTAAAAAAAAAATGTGACGGAAACAACATTGAAGAATCCTTCTATGTCTGTGTGTGTCGATACGGACAGACAGAGATGGAGGATCTTCAGTGCTGCTCTAAATGCTAGTGGTGCATTGAGCAGTACGTAAGTATATAGACATAGTAATAAGAGATAATACTTGTTGAGAGAATTAATATTATACTCTTACACTCTTGATATACAAGACATTATAATCTTGTAGTCTATGTATTCAATGAATTGTCATATTATGCTCGTTTATTGACAGTAACTACTGACAGTCCATCCGCTTCCAGCCAGCTGTTTCCTGAAGGATGGGCTACTTCATCAAAACAGCAGTGCATTTGAGGCAAATGCCTTGTGAAATTTGCATTTTCTACTTCCTAATTCTAGTTACTTGATATATGAATAAGAAAATACTTACTATTTTCCTTTCCAGTGGAAAATCTGATAATCTCAAATGGTAGAAAAGTAATGCTCATTTGATTTTCCAGAACATTTCCATTGTGTTTATCTTGCTGCTTCTTCAAGCTAAGATGTATTGATCTGACTTCCTGCCATATTGTGAACATAGCACAACATCATAGAATCATAGACACAGCATAGTAGGAAGTCTTCTGGCCTGTCATACTTATTCCACCTCAGCCTGTATTTTCCTGTAAAGGCCTTTGCCTTTCCTCTTTCAAATATCAGAGCATTTCTCTGGTGTAATTTATAAGTAAACCTCCTTCTATCACCCCTTTAAGCAGTGCATTTCAGGTTAGAATAATTCACTGCACAATGAAAAAGTGTCTGTGTGTCAGTTGTAGACACACTCGTCCCCACCAATCATTCAGAGTCTTCCCGATGAGCTGATCATTAGATACACAATCTGATGAGGGCCAGGTCTGACAATTGAGTGAAATACACAAGGTCCAGGTACGGTCTCCGGAAAGCCATCTCATGCATGAAGTGGCATTTCTGGACTGAAGGATGCTTGATAGCTGTGGCACGGCATGAATGCTATCACCTCCTACAAAAGTTTCAGCAAAGATTCACTCCCAGATGAGCTCAATGCCTTTTATGCTTGCTTTGACCATCAACGCCTGACAGTACCTTCCTGAACTCCCACAGTTCCTGATGACCTTGTGGTTTCAGTCTCTGAGGCTTATGGGAAAGAACTCTTCAGGAGGTTTCACAGAAAGCATCCAGCCCAGACGGGGTACCTGTCTGAGTACTAAAGACCTGTGCTGATCAACTGGCTGGAGTGTTCACCGATATCTTTAACCTCTTGCTTCAGCAGTCTAAGGTGCCCACCTGCTCCAGGCAGGCTTCATTTATACCACTGCCTAAGAATAACATAACCTGCCTCAATGACTATTGTCCAGTTGCACTTACGTCCACTGTGATGGAAGTGCTTTGAGAGGCTGGTGATGAAACTTACCAACTCCTGCCTGAGGAGTGATTTGGATCCACTCCAATTTGCCTACTGTCATAACAGGTCAACAGCAGCATCACAACCACAGATTTGGCAGTGCAGTAGATACTGCAATTGTGCTCGTGAATATGCACGTGTCAGCTAATTATTATTTAGTTGTGATAGTATTGAACTCCATCCTTGTTGTCGTAGTGCTTGTCGAGACCTGGGCAGGGCACAGCGATTCTTCACTGCCTGCATTCCGACTTCCCTGAGAAATTGGACTGTTGAGTCAACTGACTCTGAAGACTAGCGATATTCGTTTTATTCTTAGTTGTTCTTTTCAATCGCTGTGTAGGCTATTTGAGAGTTTTAGTTAACGGTCCTCTTTGGCCTAGCATTTACTGTTTTCTTTCCCTTTAACACTTTATGTTAAAGTCTGTGAACTATCGACCTGCTTCAGTGTCTTTCACTCCACACTTGGACCGTGTCCACACCAGGTGACAAGCAGATGTCTTTTCATTAGCTCTTTACTCAACACTGGAACATATGGACATCAGGATGATCTGCATTGACTACAGCTCAGCATTCGATACCATCATCCCCTCAAAACTAATCAATAAGCTTCAACACCTAGACCTCAACACCTCCTTGTGCAACTGGATCCTCGATTTTCTCACTTTAACGTCTCCTCCACAATCACCATCAGCACAGGTGCACTACTAGACTGTGTGCTTAGCCCCCCTGCTCTACTTGCTTTATACTTATGACTGTGAGCCTAAGCACAGATCCAAAACCATATTGAAGCTTGTCAACAACATCACTGCCATTGGCAGAATCAAAAGTGGTCACAAATTGGCATATAGAAAGGAGATTGAAAATCCTGTTGTGGTGACACAATTACAATCTCTCACTCAATGTCAGCAAGGCTAAGAAGCTGATTATTGACTTCAGGAGGAGGAAACTGAAAGTCCATGAGCCAGTCTTCACCGGGGGAGACTTCGATGTTATCATTTCAGAGGATCTGTCCTGGGTCTAGCACATATGTGCCATTACAAAGAAAGCATGGTAGTGTCTCTATTTCCTTAGAAGATTGTGAAGGTTCGGCATGGCATCTAAAACTTTAACAGAGTTCTACAGTTCCCCTATCCCAAACAACTGAAGGTCCTCATTCCCATTGCTACTCCAGTGAATCTCCTTAGCATCTTCAGTAAGGCCTTGAGATCTTGCCTCATGTCTGATGCCCAGAATTAAGCACAATCTCCAGCTATGGCCTAATTGTTTAGAGTAGGTTCCTTGCTTTGTTCTCTTTGCCTCTTTTATGTTTTACATGGCATCCTCCACAGAATTCTGTCCCTTTCCAAGATTTGTGGCTGCATATTCCTCGATCTCTCTGTCTCATTTCACTCTTCTTAGCCCAGCCAAACTGTATCATCTTACATCACTCGCTGCTCTGTTTCATTTCTATAAACTAGCTTGCCCTGTATTTTGTTTTGCCTTTGACAATCCCACATTTTAACTATTTCTGATTTTGTCTTATCAGTAAATTTTGAAATTATACTCCGTACAATTTCGTGTCAGGTGCTTGCAATATTCGATTGGTTCATCTCAAACGCCGTGGGCATTGAAAAGATGTCAGCTCAATGCAAGACTTTCTTGGCTTTCTGTGCTCCCATGCCTCCTTTTGACAAAGCAGCCATTCAGTACTTTGACACTATGCTGGCAATTTAACAAGGACACATGATGCTCTTATTGATGCTCACTTACAGACATTCCTTGAACAGGATACAAAGCAGGACACCTTTTTACTCAATGTGAACCTTTTCTAGCACAATTTTCAGTGTGATCCAAATCTCTCTGATCTGTGCAGAGCATAACAACACCAGGCAGCCAATAATCATTATCCTGAACTTCTTGCAACCATTGAGATAGTCACCCATTGTACCTATGTTTGCCAGAACAAGTTCTCGACTTCAAAAACTTACTTAATGGATATAACATTCTCTGATTCAACTATTATTTTTGAAAAAAAACATTTCACTTCCCGTCAACTCTAAAATTTCTTCAAACTCCTTCTTAGAGAAAGCTTGAAACCGATAATCTATTATCACTGACTCTGTGCCAAATTTTGATTCTGACTTAGATATTCAAGGGAGTGGAATCCACATGTACTTTCCGGACTGCTGCAGTTTTTAAAAAATCCTGATCACAAGCTTGGGGTACTTAACATTAACGACCTCTCATGACATTGAAACCTCAGTTGTTCAGAAGTGATTCATGGTTTAAATGCATGGTTAAACATGGTTTAAACCAACGCTGTAATTCCAAGAGATATAATCAGGGATTTTCTTGGGACTTGCAATCTCAGAGGCAGCTTGGATGCCATTCATAATCACAATCAAGAATTGGATCAGGGCTGGAGACACTCGGATGGTAGGAGTTGGGTGAATGTGATCAGCTGTCACAACTACACTCATGCATAAAGTGAAAGCAAGGGAGTATGAATAAAAGAAAGGAAGGTGGTTAAAGTACTGAAAGTATATACTTGCACAAATGTCCTCCTTTGTTGCAACACTGAAGGCCTGAAATGGGAGGTAGGCTTATAGTCTATTATAAACACAAGATGCTGGAAATCCACAGCAACACAGACACTC
The DNA here is from genome assembly GCF_030144855.1 of Hypanus sabinus. NCBI lineage: Eukaryota > Metazoa > Chordata > Chondrichthyes > Myliobatiformes > Dasyatidae > Hypanus > Hypanus sabinus. Next base: position 183,895,493 of record NC_082706.1, read on the forward strand.
AAACTGCTGGAGGAACTCAACAGGTCAGGCAGCATCTATGAATGTGAATAAACAGTCGACGTCTCGGGACCAGACCCTTCCTTAGGACTGGAAAGGAAGGGGGAAGACACCAGAAAAAAAGGTGGGGGTGGGGAGGGAGGATAACTAGAAGGTGACAGGTAAAACCAGGTGGGTGGAGAGGAAGGAATCTGATAGTATAGGAGAATGGACCATAGGAGAAAGGGAAGGAGGAGGAGACCCTGGGGAGGTGATAGGGAGGGAAAAAGAGGTAAGAGGCCAGAGTGGAGAATAGAGAAAGAGGGAAGGTGAGGGAATTTTTTTTTGACTGGAAGAAGAAATCGATATTCATGCAATCAGGTTGGAGGCTACACAGATGGAATATAAGGTGTTGCTCCTCCACCCTGAGGGTGGCCTCATTGTGACACAAGAGGAGGCCATGGACCGATATGTTGGAATGGGAATGGGAATTGGAATTAAAACGTTTGGACAATGTGAAGTTCTGCTTTTGATGGATGGAACGGAGGTGCTTGACGAAGTGGTCCCCCAATTTACGACAGTTCTCACCAATGAGTCTATTGTTTGCTTCAGATGGGGGAATCTGGAAGGCACTGCAGAATCCTTGTAAAAAATATTGCTCTTGGGGAATGGAAGAATATAGAGCACCCTCTTCATCAACTGTTCAAATGTAAGTTTACACCTATGACATTGGTATAATTGCTTTTTTAGTATTTTAATTATATTTTCTTATCCATTCCTCTGTCTAAGCTGTTGCTCTAAATCCAAAATTTGTAGGCGGTCAATTTGCAGACATTAAAGGGGTTTGTGAATGATGCTGAATAATGGAAGCCTCACTGCAATTGCCAAGGATTTGATTAGTGTTAACTACGTTAGGATTTCAATAAATTTTGTCCTTACATTGAGCGAAGGTTGTTAAACCCACAAGTACTCATCAGAAAAATTGCGTCTATTATTCCCATGATTCTGATATAGTCTTACATATGAAAGCTACTTTTTCTGCAAATCAGATTCTGCTTTTTAATAATTTGATGTTTTATTCCTGGGTAAATGGTAACATTTGCTGTAATAGCTTAAAGTAATTCTTTTTCTGATTTACAATTTTGTTTTTAGTAGGAGTGAGGTTCGGGTAATGGCAAATGAATTTTATACAAATGTTTACACTGTGCTATGTGTGGGCTGTTTTCTTGTGTCAACAGTGCAGCACCAACCTAAGGGATACATACGCCAGCTGAATGAATGCTTTCAGTTTGGTAAAGAGCAAAGCACAGCAAGATTTCAGCTTTGGAGATCAAATCTTTTTCAGCTCATTTAAGGTGAAATATATACAAGGGTTTCTTAAATATTACCTCACAGTTAACTGCAGTTTTATAGCACAGCGTACACACTCACAGCTGGAGGAACTCAATCCTGAATTCAGAGAAAGTGCTGCTTTTCCCCCACGCACAGCAGTTGATGGCTTGAATGACAGGTGTTTAAAGGGTAAGCACCATGACGCGGTGGGGGATTTCTTTCTGTTAATTAATTTTACATGATATGGGGTGTTATTGGCCTTGTTTGAGTGAATTACAACAGTCCTCACACAGTGGCTGGGGAGGGACTTTCACAGTTTAGATCCAGCAATGAAGAAGGAACAGTGATTAAATCCAAGTGAGCTATGACTTGGAGAGGAACTGCAGTAAGTGGTATTCAGGTGCACTTACTCCCTTTATCCAACTTGGTGGTAGAGGTTATGGGGTGGTAGGTGTGGTCAGAGTAGCAGCTGGGTAACTACAATGAATTTTATTGATGGGTTTCTTTGCAGACATACTCTATTGATGGAGAATTTTTAAGGTGGTGAACAGGATGTATTCGAGCAGGCAGCCTTATCCTGGATAATGTTGTACTTGTTGTGTACTGTGGTAGCTGATCTCATTCACGACTGTGGAGAATATTCCATTACACTCTTAACATGTGTGTTGTAAGTGATGGAAAGAACCTGGGGTGGAGGTGAGTAACTTGCCACAGGACGTCCAGCCTCTGTCTTGTGTGTAGCCATAGTATTTATCTGGCTGGTCAGACTGAGTTATGATTGGCCACATAAACACTCTGGCTGCAAGACAATTATCATCTCTTAAATGTTGATAGTAGGGGACCTGAGAATGAAACACATTCTGTTTTTCACTATTTCTAGATGTGTAGCATTAGCTCCTGTTAATGTTCATTATAATTCCCTATGGCTTCCCTGTGCCCTCTCTGCCATACAGCATTACAGTCAGCTCTCTCATCTTTCACTGGTTCTACGTGCAATGTACCTGTACAGTGCTCAGGGTTTGGCCACCTCAAGATGGAACTGGGTGATTTATTCTGTTTCCTGCTTTCTATGCTGCCATACCTAGTAGTAATGGGTGGTGGACGACTAAGTATCTAGTAGGTGGAGGAAGCTCCAGGAACATCATCATCCTTATAATACTGGGGCCCAGCATTTCAGTAGGAATGACAAGGCTGGAGCATTATTAGATCTGCTGTTTATTCCCCTCCATGGATATTGCCTGACCTGCTGAGCTCTTGTAGTATTTTGAACGTTATTCTCCATCCACCCCTTCTCTCTTGTTCAATTCCTCATTACGGCTCTGTTCCTCCATCCCCTCTCCTCGCCTCCCTCCTTCCCTTTCTCCCATGGTCCACTCTTCTCTCCTATTAGATTCCTTCTTCATCAGCCCTTTACCTGTTCCACCTATCACTCCCCAGGATCTCACCTCATCCACCTCTTCTCCACCCACCCACCTTCCCCTTTGTCCGGCTTCTCCTGCCAGCTTGCACTGTTCCCCCCTCCCCCACCAAACCCACCTTCTTATTCTGCCTCCTCCTCCATTTCCTTTCCAGTCCTAATGAAGGGTCTCGGCTCAAAACATCCACTGTTTATTCCTCTCCACAGATGCTCACAGGTTCAAAAGTTCATTTTTTGTCAAAGCATGCAGGCACAACACAACTTTGCCTTCTCCAGATAGCCGTTAAATACAGAAAGACCACGGGAGATGACGAAAGGAAAGATATCAACAACCCCATCCCCAGCATAAAAAAGAAACTTGCAGAATCCAACCCCCACCCCCCCCACACCTGCAGCACTGACATGCTGCCGGACTTGCTGAACTCCTCCAGCATTTTGAACGTTGCTCAGCGATAGAATTAGACTAGGTTCGAAGTGGTGAAGGGGTGATCCAGTTTGGTTTCACAGTCACAGAAGAATATCTTTAGCTAAACTGGTTCACTCAGCATGTTGTCAGGGAACAGCTGATGGCACTGGATACAACCAAGGCGAGTCGGCCAGGCACCTTCTCAGTTGTGTAGCCAAGATGTTCTGGTACTGTTACGAGTCTGGCATCCACCAATAATGCAGGACTTGCCCATGTATGTCCCATTCATAAACAGCAGGCCAAACCTAACCCCAGTAAGTATAAACCTTTCAGTCTACTCTTAATCATCAGCAATGTGAAGGAGAGTGACATTGAAAATGCAATCAAGTAGTACATGCTTTCCTTTAAACTGCTTCACTGTGTTTAGTTTGGATCTTGTCAGGACCACTTGTCTCCAGACCGCACCACAGCGAGGGGAGGGGATGGCACAGTAGCCTAGTAGTTAGCACAACACTACAGTACCAACAACCTGGGTTCATTTCCTTCCACTGCCTATAAGGAGTTTGTGCATTCTCTCTGTGACCACGTGGGCTTCTACCCACAGTCCAAAGATGTACTGGTTGGTAGGTTGGAAATTGGCCTATGATTAGGTTGGGATTAAATTAGCTTGGAGTGATTTGGCATGTCAACAAATACACTCAAAAACTTCTATAGTTGTACAGTGGAGAGCATTCTGACAGGCTGTATCACTGTCTGGTATGGAGGAGCTACTGCACAGGACCGAAAGAAGCTGCAGAGGGTTGTAAATCTAGTCAGTTCCATCTTGGGTACCAGCCTACAAAGTACCCAGGACGTCTTTAGGGAGCAATGTCTCAGAAAGGCAGCATCCATCATCAAGGACCTCCAGCACCCAGGGCATGTCCTTTTCTCACTATTACCATCAGGTAGGAGGTACAGAAGCCTGAAGGCACACACTCAGTGATGTAGGAATGGCTTCTTCCCCTCTGCCACCTGATACCTAAATGAACATTGAAGCCTTGAACACTACCTCACTTTTTTTAGTATGTAGTATTTCTGTTTTTGCACATGTTAAAATAATCTATCAATATACATGATTGAATTACTTGTTTATTTATTATGTTTTTATTTTATTTATTTATTATTATTTTTTTCTTTCTCTGCTAGATTATGTATTGCATTGAACTGCTGCTGCTAAGTTAACAAATTTCATGTCACATGCTGGTGATAATAAGCCTGATTCTGATTCTGAAATTGGGGGATTGCTGGGCGGCATGGCTTGACGGCTGGAAGGGTCATTCCGCGCCATATCTGAATAAGTAAGTGAATAAATAAACATGACACCATTGCAGCATTGGACTGAATGGGGCTTCACGAAGGCCGACTGAATCTGGAGTCAAGAAGGATCACAGGCAAAATGCTTGAATGATCGAACTAAAGTCAGGAATGGGGATGTTCATGATGATTGCACCATATTCTCCTCCCATCCGGTAGGTGCCTCCGCTCCCGCACCAGCAGGCACAGGAAGGGCTTCTTCCCTGAGGCTGTGACCCTGCTGAACCTCACATCACAGCGCTAAGCAGTATTGCATCCATATTGTACTGTCTCAATACTTTTACATTTGTGTGCTGTAGCACTTACTTTTTATTCGCAGTTATTTTGTAAGTGACACTATTCTTTGCATTTCTGGTCAGATGCTAACTGCATTTCATTTGACTTTGTGTCTGTACTCGGCACAATGACAATAAAGTTGAATCTAATCTAATCTAATATTCAATTCTGTGAGCATTTGCCCAGGAAAGGTACCAGTCTGGGCCTACAAGCAGCAGGAATTAAACAATTTAAGTCATTTCAGGGAAAAGTTAATCCTGTATAAACAGACAACTTCCCAGCTGTGATTCAAGATAAATCTAGAACCTTCTCACCGTGCAGGCACACTGGCAGAGGGTGGGTTCCACTGGACTGACTCAGTCACAGTACTACTCTACGCTCAAGTGAAGTTCTGGTAGACATTAGCAACCTCATTAATGAATCTGGTGACCATGGGTTTGGAGGGGCAGTGAAATTTGCCATTATTCTTAAACCTTTTATCATCAGATCCCTCCAATACACTTCCAAAGGATCTATCAGAGAGGATCCACAATTATATCAGACAGCCATCCAGAATCAGAATGAAATTTGTTGTTTGTGGCAGCAGTAAAGTGCTGTACATAAAGACTACTATACGTTATAATAAGAAATAGATGAAAAATGATTAAAAGACCAAAACATAAGTTTGAGTTCATGGAACAACGCACACAAAATGCTGGTGGAACACAGCAGATCAGGCAGCATCTATAGGGAGAAGCACCGTCGACGTTTCAGGCCGAGACCCTTCGTCAGGACTAACTGAAAGGAAAGATAGTAAGAGATTTGAAAGTAGGAGGGGGTGGGATGAAGCTAAGAGCTGGAAAGGTGATTGGCAAAAGTGATACAGAGCTGGAAAAGGGAAAGGATCATGGGACGGGAGGCCTCAGGAGAAAGAAAAGGAGGGGGGGAGCACCAGAGGGAGATGGAGAACAGGCAAACAACTAAATATGTCGGGGATGGGGTAAGAAGGGGAGGAGGGGCATTAACAGAAGTTAGAGAAGTCAATGTTCATGCCATCAGGTTGTTGGCTCCAACCAGAATTTGGATTCATCTTGACAGTAGAGGAGGCCATGGATAGAAATATCAGAATGGGAATGGGACATGGAATTAAAATGTGAGGCCACTGGGAGATCCTGCTTTTTCTGGCGGACTGAGCGTAGGTGTTCAGCGAAACGGTCTCCCAGTCTGCGTCAGATCTCACCAATATATAAAAGGCGACACCGGGAGCACTGGACGCAGTATACCACACCAGCCGACTCACAGGTGAAGTGTCGCCTCACCTGGAAGGACTGTCTGGGGCCCTGAATGGTGGTGAGGGAGGAAGTGTAAGGGCAGATGTACCACTTGTACCATTTACAAGGATAAGTGCCAGGAGGGAGATCGGTGGGAAGGGATGGGGGGGACGAGTGGACAAGGGAGTCATGTAGGGAGCGATCCCTGCAGAAAGCGGAAAGGGGAAGGGAGGGAAAAATGTGTTTGGCAGTGGGATCCCGTTGGAGGTGGCGGAAGTTACGGAGAATTATACGTTGGACCAGGAGGCTGGTGGGGTGGTAGGTAAGGACAAGGGGAACCCTATCCCGAGTGGGGTGGCGGGTGGATGGTGTGAGGGCAGACGTGCGGGAAATGGGAGAGATGCATTTGAGAGCAGAGTTGATGGTGGACGAAGGGAAGCCCCTTTGTTTAAAAAAGGAAGACATCTCCTTCGTCCTGGAATGAAAAGCCTCATCCTGAGAGCAGATGCGGCGGAGACGGAGGAATTGTGAGAAGGGGATAGCATTTTTGCCAGAGACAGGGTGGGAAGAGGAATAGTCCAGGTAGCTGTGAGAGTCTGTAGGCCTATAATAGATATCAGTATATAGGCCGTCTCCAGAGATAGAGACAGAAAGATCAAGAAAGGGGAGGGAGGTGTCAGAAATGGACCAAGTAAATTTGAAGGCAGGGTGAAATTTGGGGGCAAAATTAATGAAGTCAATGAGCTCAGCATGCGTGCAAGAGGCAGCGCCAATGCAGTCGTCGATGTAGCGAAGGAAAAGAGGGGGGTGGATACCCATGTAGACTTGGAACGAGAACTGTTCCACAAAGCCAACAAAAAGGTAGCCATAACTGGGACCCATACAGGTGCCCATGGCTACACCCTTGGTTTGGAGGAAGTGGGAGGAGCCAAAGGAGAAATTATTGAGAGTAAGAACTAATTCCGCTAGACGGAGGAGAGTGGTGGTAGAGGGGAATTGGTTAGGTCTGGAATCCAAAAAAAAAAGCGAAGAGCTTCGGGACCATCTCGGTGGGGGATGGAGGTATATAGGGACTGGACGTCCATGGTGAAAATAAGGCGGTGGGGGCCAGGGAACTTAAAATCATTGAAAAAATTCAAGGCATGAGAAGTTGCACGAACATAGGTGGGAAGAGATTGAACAAGGGGGGATAAGACAGTGTAAAGGTATGCAGAAATGAGTTCAGTGGGGCAGGAGCAAGCTGAGACAATAGCTCTACCTGGACAGGCAGGTTTGTGGATCTTGGGTAGGAGGTAGAAACGGGAAGTGCGGGGTGTGGGAACTATGAGGTTGGTGGCAGTGGATGGGAGATCCCCAGAGCTAAAAAGGTTGGTGATTGTATAGGAGACAATGGCCTGGTACTCCTTAGTGGGGTCATGATCAAGGGGTAAATACATGGATTCGTACTCCATTCGGAAAGCCAATGGCAGACGGGATGAGAGCTTTTCTCTAATAGTACTTACACTGAGTGAAAGAGCAAGTGCTCAAGTTGCCAAAGCCCACTGACTTGCTTTAAGCATGAGGCACATCTAGTTTTTGCTTTCCTAGCGTCTCTGAGTAATCTGGTGCATGCATTAACAGCTCAGGGCTTTTGCAAATGTACCTAACTACTGTCCAGTCCTGCTGCAGAATTTTGGCCCAAGATGTCGACTGAATGCTGCCTGGCCTGGTGAGTTCCTCCAGCAATTTGTCTGTGTTGCTCGGGTTTCCAGTATCTGCAGGTTTTCTCTCGTATGTGCTTTTCAAGTTTGTTTCACTCCATAATAATTAAATTATATGTAAAGTTCAACTCCACAACATACCACGGAGGCTTTAAACTCATGTCATCTGAGCTGTTAGCCCAATACCATACCAACTGTTCCACTATATGAAGTCGAAGGAAGCAAAGAAGGTAATTACCAATTCAAGAGATTCTGCAGATGCTGGAAGTCCAGAACAACACACACAAAATGCTGGACAAACTCAGGAGGATAGGCAGCATCAATGAAATGAATCGATTCAGGCCGAGACCCTTCTTCAGGACATCTGAAGAATCTGCTTCTTTACCTGAGAGTTGACTGAGATTGCTGCATCCGGCCTCGCACTTGAAGACTTCGGCTTGTTAAATTAAGAAAGCAGTCCCTGTGCCCTATTAAAATTGAACAGGCAAGCTGTCAGTATTTATTGGGCTGCTCACTTCAACAGGGCCCAGAAAGCAGCCCAGTTTGAAGGCGGTGTGTATCTGTTAAACAGAATGTGGTCTCTGGCTGCTGATCTGTGCAATCTGCGTCAGTCACTTTAGACATGCCTGAAACAAGAATGGCAAAGGCTGCTGGGCCCTGCACTGAGATCCCGGTGCAAGTGCTCTGTTGCAGGCTTGGCGTGGGAACCTCACGAAGGAGTGGCTGAAGAACATAGAGGGATGCGACCAGGCCAGATGAAGTCAATGCCAGGAGCAGAGCTATAATATCAAAAGAGATTCAATGCCTTCAGCTGTGTTAAGGTAGGAACCCTCACACAGAATCTGGCGTGCTCAGTGCAGTCGTTAGCTCCAGTGCTTGGACTCCTTCTGTCCCCAGTCAGCTGCTTCCCTTCTCTCTTTGGCATTCACCCCTTACTCCCCCCCAGTGGTACTTTTCACACAATATGCCTCTGCTTATTTCCTCACTACGTTTATCTCAGCTACTGATGTAGGAACGGAAGTCTGTTTGTAACTGGATTTGAGGAGAAGGTGGGCATTGGTACAGAACGAACAGAATAAACAGAAGTAAATTTGTGCACTGGATTTGAGGGGAGGGTGGGCACTGATACAGAATGAACAGAGATAAGGGGGAATTTCTTCAGTCAGAGGGTGCTGAATCTGTGGAATTCATTTCCACAGGTGGTTGTGCAGGCCGAGTCATTGGGCATATTTAAAGTGGAGGATGACAGGTAAAGGCATGGGAATGATATCTATTTATCTAATGCATGTTACGCTGCTGGTGTTTAGGGCAGCAATGATGGCCTTCCATCGCTTGCGTCCAGGGCTTCTCGGGTTTCACTACTGTCAGTCATGCAGCTCCCAGGTGGAGACTCAGGAATACCGTCACACTCCGATGAAGAAGGAGTCTTCACTGCTGCTTCCAAGACAATTTTGTTTCACCTGTCAGGGTTGTTAGCCCTGAGCTGATCACCTGAACCTAGAGGACCAGTGGACCACTCTTAGTCTGGCCTCTAACCTTTGACCTGTTTGGCATGGGTGACCCTACCGAGGGCCAACGCATTCAGCTCTGACTCCAGCCAGCAGAGCGCCCTGGATCCTTGAGGAATGCAAGCCTCCAAACTGAGACAAGGTTGTGGCCCTCTTGGAGGATGGGAATGACAAGGGTAGTTTGAAAGGTTGGCACAATATTGTGGGCTAAAGGACTGTACTGTGCTGTAATGTTCTATGTTCTGTTTTCTAATGAGTTTGAGAGGGATAATAAATCAGCCATGATGGAATGGCAGAGCAGACTCAGTGGGCCGATTGGCCTAATTCTGCTCCTGTGTCTTATGGTCCTATGGTTTTATAGAAGAAGGAGAATGGAACAGTATTTATTACTCTGCAATCTGACAGAAAGACCAACCAACGTTTACACTTGTATCCATTGCATGATGTGACTTCTGTAATGCACTTGTTGATTTGGAGATCTTGAGTGACTAGCTGTCCAATAAGAAATCAAAAATACAATTCAAATATTTGCAGCAAGCAATATTTTTGGCTGATAATTGCTTTCCTTTCTTGTTTGATTTTCTTTCTTTGTTGAGTGAGAGAGAAGAAGACTGGCCAAGGCTGCTGTTGCAATTTGTTAGTTGGCCATAATTTAGCCCTTTTGGAGAAGCACGTGTCGGTTTTGTTTGAAGAGAGGATCAGACAAACAATCTGCGGGAGGAACTGAATTGCCCAGTATCTGTGGGGAAAAAAGGAGTTGTTGAAGTTTCCGTTGGAACTTTGTGGAAGGATACATAGCTGTCAAGGAGGTGGATAGCAGTGGAAACCACAGACAGGGAGCAGTGACAGAGGGTCTCACAGAACTACCATTGCAGAGAGGAGGAATGCTTCTTTAAAGTTGGCATAACTTGAAGCCACTTTATGGTGCAGTAGTTCAATGGAGACACAAAAGACTGCAGAGCCTGGAATCTCGTGACCTCAGATTTACTTTTCATGGCCTGCACTCGAAATAACCACTTGGGTCCTAACAGAAAGAATAGTGACTTGTGCAAGAGCCTGGAAAAGCCATTTCTACCTGCAAAAGGAAACAATAAGCAAGGTGCCCTCTGTGCCTTTTGGGGAAGTATAAGGCAAAGATGCTGGAAAACATTTTCAAGAGTGAACTGAAAAAATGGTATAACAAGTGAAATTTGGTACATGAATAGAAGTAGCTATTCTGGCCTAATTCCTAAGCCACATTTCCTTTCTTCTCCCTTTACAAGCCATCCTTGCCCTGAAAATGTGCTTCTATTTACTGCCAAATTAGGCAAATAGATTAGTAAGGCACAGTTGACCTATATGCCCAGTACCTGAACTTAAACTGAACCATTTGAAGGCCGGCTTTTGTTGTAATTCCCTACCCCAGCTGTGGAAGAATATACCATTCTGACCTTGGCTCATTTACCACCTCAGAGCTCACAGGCATGGAATGGAAGAACTTATCTTGGTTCTGAGGGAGAATCTAAGAAGAAATATCTACCTCAACTATTTTGACCACATTTCCTCCCAACCTGCTTTATGGAAGAACATTCCATTCCTTCAGTTTCTTTCTCCAAGCCACAGATGGTCTGTCATTGCCACCTTTGGTACCACTTCTTTCCTCTCATAGAGGGAATAGTCCTTTTCCTTTCTCCAGCATAGTCATCTGACATATACTTAGTTGACGGATACTACAAATGTTAGTCATGTTCTCGCTGCTCTCTGTAAGGAGTTTCTACATTCTCCCTGAGACTGCGTGGGTTTCTTTCGGGTTCTCTGGTTTCCTCCCACATTACAAAGATATATGGATTAGTAGGTTAATTGACCATATGGGTATCATTGGTCTGTGTGGTCTTGCTGGGCTGGAAAGGCCTGTTACTCTGCTGTATACCTAATTTTTTTAAAATTAAAAATTCCTTTCTATGCCTCAGTAGAGGATTTTCCCTGATCCTCAGTTTCCATCACACCATCCTTCATGTTCAATAAGTCACCCTTGCAATTTCTGACATATTGAAGATGAGTCCACTGCAACATGGTTGTGTAGTGGTTAGTGTCACACTATTACAGAGCTAGCAACCCGGGTTCAATTCTGTCTCATTTCTCCCCATAACTACAACGATTTCCTCCAGGAGCTCCACATTCCTCCCACATTCCAAAGACATATGGTTTAGTAGGCTAATTTATCAACTGGGTGTAATTGAGTGACGCGGGCTCGTTGGGGGCCTGTAACCGTATTGTATCTCCAAACAAAATTAAACAAATTTTCTCCTCTCCTCCCTCTTCTGAAGGGACTATTCCCTCTATGATGCTCTACTTCACTCTGATTGAATCCTCACAGCACCTCCCCACGCAACCACAGAGGATGCAACACCTGCCCTTTTGTATCTTCTTTTTAGTATATTGAATTAGTTGCTCACAATACAGCCTCTTCACAAACGCAGACTGAGTGACTGCTTTGCAAATACCTCCATAAAAGGCCCACACATGAGTGTCTGTCTTTATAAATCTCCACTTCAGGCCCACTTTGTCTTCAGTCCCTTCCAGTGTTCCAGTGAAGCTCAATGTAAACCAATCTGGCACCTCGCTAGCACAGCGGTTACCATGGCGTTCTGGAGTTCAGAGTTCAATTCTGGTGCCTCTGTACGCCCTCCTCGAGTGCTCGGGTTCCCTCCCACAGTCCAAAGTGGTAACGGGCAGTTAAGTGGTCATTGTAAATTGTGATGAGATAAGTTGAGAGTTAAACTGGGGTTGTCCAGTGTTGCCGGGATGGTGTGGGTTGATGAGCTGGAAGGCCCTACTCCACATTGCAAAACTAACTAACTAACTAAATAAATAAATAAATAAACAAGCTACCTCAAGGAAGAGCATCTTGCACACTAATGGGATATAGATCAGCACCAGGTTCAATAATGGGTACTTCCAGCACTTTTATTTCAAGTTCCGTAATAATTTCAGATATTTTTTATTCTGCTTCTGTATCTTCTCCCGATTTTTCTTCAACTTGCAATGACTTCCACTTTGTCCTTTATCTCTTTTTGCTTTCCACCCCCTTAGACCATAAGTCTATAAAGCCATAAGATATAGGAGCAGAATTAGGGCATTTGGCCCATCGAATCTGCTCTGGTCCACTTTCCCTCTGAGCCCCAATCTCCTGCCCCTTCTTCTTATCTCACCATACCCTGGTATACTCCTTCCACAGGCAGGCTAAGCCAAGTGAGTGTGGGCACCCTCCTCATACTCTGGTGAGATATTGACATGCCTGTCTCAGAATGCAAAGTCATCTCTGGCAGATTGGGCGGATGAGATCAACAATGAGATCCAACAGCAAGAAAGGTGTTTCTGCAATGCTTCATGGAGAGCAAATGAGAACCAAGGCAACCAAGGAAGACCCCAGTTGTGGCGACTACTCTTATGACTGAACACCGACTTCTGAGTTTGAGAGAATGGGACTGTCCCAGTGCAAAGTCCTTTTCACTTTCAGAACTCTCTTCACAGTGTTCTTTGTCATTGTTGGATACAATGGACAACCAATCAATCAATTATTCCAAATTCTATTGAATCATCATGCACCTGAAATGTTAATGAAAAGAGTTTGCCTCAACTTTTTACCCTGAAAATTAAAGTAAGTTTGCTAACCTGCTGCCTAGCAACTATATAGATATGGGTTTAATTCTGACTTTAGTTATTATCTGTGTTGAGTTTTAATGCTTGAGCTTGAATTTCCTTTGAAGGAAAGCATTAGATTCTTTGCTTCCCTCCTAATGCTGTGTTGCTACTGCCTGTTCACCTTGAAAGTGGCAAATAGAACTAAAGGGAGACTATGAAGGAGAATAAGTTTCAGGGATACAGGGAAGCTAAGGAAAGGGTGAATGGAACTCATGGGATTGCTTTGCTGAAAAACAACATTAACCTGATGGGCCAAACAACCTCCTTCCTTGTTGAGGTAAGTAAGCAATTCTATTATGCTGACATTTCACTGCTGAATAGGAAGCAAAGTCTCATTCTGGAAAAGATTGTCCAAGATTCCTAATGGCAGCAGAGGGAATTTTTGGAGTCTGTGAAAACCATAGTACTAAACCATAGCAGTAGGATGTCTGGTGGGATGTCCATTGGAGAAGTTAGTCCAACATGGATATGGGTTGCTATATCTGTACCAAAAGCTCCAGTGCTGCCAATGATTTGGAAACAGATGCTGGAGTGTCAACAATTACCTAATGCGAAGGAAAAATTAGGCAGCCAATTAAATCAATTCTGACAGCAATTTGCCAATAAAGGCAATCTTTGAAAGGAACAAAATCACTGTGGTCCAGAGCTCAGAGTTTCGCTGGACAAGATTAGATTGCCTACCTCAGCAAAGGCAAATAAATATATAATATTTTTGGCATAGTTAATGCAAATCTAAGAATTCCACATAAAATGAATTATCTTGTTATGAAGTTATTTAGGTAGGTAGGCAAAACAACCATTTTACAAATAGCAAAATCCAGTCAACAGCAAAATGACTAATGATGATATTGTTATTTTTATTAAAATTAATGGAAGAAAGGATGTTGGCTGGTACATCATCTTGTTCTTCCTCAACTGATACAATAGAACATATGTTGGCCAGCTTGAAAACTAAAAAGAACTTTGCTTTATAGCCTCTTATAAAATGAATAATTACAGCTTCTCCTGCATGGAGTTCATTATTTATCACTAAGTGTTCATTCAGTGTATGTAAGCGAATTTGACCAAGGTGAAAAATTACTTATCCAATTGACTGTTATTTAGATGGGGAGAAAATTCAAAAATCGGAAGTGCAAAGGGAGTTGGGGTTCCTAGTGCAGGATACCCTAAAGTTTAACCACCAGGTTGGACTGGCAGTAAGGAAAGCGAATGCTATGTTGGCATTCATTTCAAGAGGAATAGTGTATAAGAGTAAGGAGGTGTTGATGAGGCTCTATGTGGCACTGGTGAGACCCCATCTGGAATACTGTGTGCAGTTTTGGGTCCCCTATCTTAGAAGGGATGTGCTGATGTTGGAGAGAGTTCAGAGAAGATTCACGAGGATGATTCCTGGAACGCAGAGACTAACATATGAGGAGCGTTTGTTGGCTCTTGGATTGTATTCATTAGAGTATAGAAGAATGAGAGGGGATCTCATGGAAACATTTCGAATGTTGAAAGGGTTGGACAGAGTAGATGTGGAAAGGCTGTTTCCCTTGGTGGGTGAGTCCAGGAATTAGAATATGAGGGTACCCATTTAGAACAGAAATGAGGAGAAATTTCTTTAGCCAGAGGGTTGTGGATTTATGGCATTTGTTGCCACATACAGCTGTGGAGGCCTGATCATTGAGTGTTTTTAAGGAGGAGATTGACAGGTATCTAATTAATCAGGGTATCAAGGGATATAGGAAAAAAGCCGGAAATTGGAACTAGACAGGAGAATAGTTTAGCTCATGGTGGAGTGGCGGAACAGATGCGATGGGCTGAATGGCCTACTTCTGCTCCTTTGTCTTGTGATCTTGACACTACCTGAAGAATTATTTCAAACTTAGCTTTTCATCAGTGTTTTCTGTAACAAATATTTACCTTGTTGCTCAAGCTCTCTCTTTTATCTTTCTCACCCTCTGACAACTACCCCAACTCACAGCTTTCTGCTTGGTTTTCTCCTTGTTCTACTAAAGCAAAAATGCCATTAATGTCTTGACTCTCCTCTAGCATGCCCCGTGCTTGCTAGATTGCTTCCCAGCCAAGAAACAAGAGAAACTCCAACTTGAATATTGTTATCTATGTTTGCAAATCAGTCTAAGGTTTTTACCACTAATATCTTTACCACTAACATCTTCTTGCCCTATAAACCCCAAAATTATCTCTATTTATGCCATCTTCCACATCAATTGGCAGCCATGTTTTCAACTCTCAGTTCCCTAAGCTCTTTCTGAAAATCCCCAAGTCTCTATGTTTCTGTTCTCCTCTAGAGTCTAGCTCTTATCTGTGTTTTTCCTCATCTGCCTTATTATCTACTTTTGTCCCTCAATTTGTTTGAAAGCCCTTGATTTCACTTTGGTAGATGAAAGGTTCTATATCTATGGAGCAAAAGCTGGAGGAACTCAGCAAGAAATTCAGAGTCAGGAGAAAATCTGCAGATGCTGGAAATCCAAGCAATACACACAAAATTCTGGAGGAAGTCAGCTGACTGGCCAGCATCTATGGAAAAGACTAAACAGTTGATGCTTCAGACCGAGACCCTTCAGCAGAAATTCGGTGTGTCTCCTTAAGGATGGAGTTGGTTGTTGTTGGATCTCACTGGGGAGGTATGTGGGTGCTTTTGGAAAAGAGAAAAAAGAGAAAGAAAGAGAGAAAGGGGGATTAGACAAACAGACAGTCAAGATAGACACATAAAGATAGGGAAGAGCTTTTGCAAAGGAATGGAAAATAGGTTCTAGGTCAGAGGACAGCAGTGGCTTGAAACTGGGAATGTGGAGCCAACAGATAGCAAACATGGTTATGGGCAGCAACAGACAGGAGAAAGGCAGCAGAACAGATTGACAATGTATGTCAGAGAAGGTAATTGATGTTTTCAGTGGAAAACTGATGATATTTAGCACTTATTTGACTTGATCGTGTATAACAGTTTAATTTATTGGAAATCATAGTTCCATTGTTTATCATTCACAGAAATATCCATGCCAAATTGGCATTTGAAACTTGATCCCCAATGAACTGCCTGACTTCATTTCTTTTGACTGAGCAATTAGTAGATTTGTATGGATCCAAGAACTATTGGATAAGTTACCAAATCAACACACAGTTTCATGTTCTGAAAACAGCCAACTTGGCATTTCTGTATCTATACCAAAGACATTTGTCTCATGGGTTATGACTAATGTTGTTATAGGAGCTTTGACAGGCCAGATCCTTTCCTAACAAAGTCATGGTTTTATGGGATTTTGAGAGTTCAGATTCTGAACACAGGAGCACAAACCTATGCAGGAGCTGTGATCCTTTTTACTTTGGAGTTTCTCTATGAAACAGATCCTCTTCTCTTCATATTTATTACTTTCCCTTTGTGAGCCATATGTCTATGGAACTGAGTTAGTTTGTATTGAACTCTGATTTGTTAGGCAGCTTCCAAACTGACGTACTGAACTGAATTGTTTTACAAAACTTTCATCAAGTCTGTGGACGCAATGTAGAAATCCCCTGTTCAGTTCACAAGGGTAATCCCAGGTTTTCAATTGCCTGAAACTTTAATTGTCCATTCTATTCCAACTTCGATCCATCTACCTATGGCTTCCTGCACTGTCCCAACAAAGTCCAATGCAAACTTAAGGAACAAGACCTCACCTTCTGTTTGGCAATACAGCAGCCTTCAGGACTTGACAACAAATTTAGCAAATTCAGGTAATTTGCTTTTCCTGTTTGTATCAGAACTGGTCAATTCTGCTGTAAGGTTTTTATCTGTAATAGTAACCCAGTTTTTCTTACTTCACAGGCACTGCCTGATCTGCTGGGCATTTTCAATATTTCCATTTGGTTCCCGATTTTAGCAACAGCTCTGGCCTGAATTTTGCAGTTTGACATGTCCCCCTGTCTGTTCTCCTCCCTCATCCCCATTAGTCCATTAACTGGACAACTTTGAAAACTGGCTACCACTGTCCTTACCCTATCAGAAATACTCATCTTATCCAATCCTTCCCACACTCTCTGCAGCTTAAAATTAACTTGTTTTCTTTCTGTTCTGGGTTTGACAAAGGGTATTTGGCCTGAAATGTCAACTTTATTTCTGTTTCCACGGATGCTGCTTGACCTTCTGATTGTTTGCTGATTTTATTTACAGTTTCCAGCAGCTGCAGTTTTTTATGTTTTTCACTGTCCTTGCTGGATAGATTGGTCTTCCTGGTGGACTCACTTTTATGTTTTGAATCTTAGTCTTTCTTAACAGTCCCTAATATTAATTTGTATTTTAACCCTGTGTTTTGTGTATCCTCTCACTCTGTCTAATACTGAATCAGAAAGTATTGTTTATTCTGTGTACAATTCAGATGCAGATTCATTAATTTATCACACGTACATCAAAACACGTGTTGAAGTGCGTTGTTTGTGTTAACAACGGGCACAAACGGAGGATGTGCCCGGGCAGCCCGCAGGTGTTGGCGCACGTTCCAACACCAACGTAGCACGGCCGCAATGTTCAGCAGAAGCAAGACAAGCAACAACAACAGCAGCAGCAAAACAGCCTCCTTAAGGCCAATGCTTTGAAACGCCCTCTGTTAATTACTCAACAGCTGGGTCCTTGCTAGCAGCCAGAATGGTCACTGGAAAGGCCTGACCACTGCCACAGAGCATTCCCTCTTGTGTTTCTTTGTTTTACATGCTATGTGCTGTACGGATTACTATCAGTTTGGAATACAGTTGTTCCTGTATCCGAGGTCTCATTAGATTGGAGAAAGAAAATAGAGCAGACATGATGAAATAGTGGACCAGATTCAAAGGGCTGAATGACCTATTTCTTATGGTCTTATGGTCTATTGATACTTATCATTGTTCTTTGTATTTTAGAAAGGTAACCATTAATAGTAAGTACTAGATTGATGTCATAAGCCAGTAGAAACCAGGTTGATGTCAGTGGAAGAACACTCTTAATGAACTCTTCTCAAGCTTCCAGCCGGGCACAGGTGTCAATTTTGACCGACGTCTCGATGGGAACTCTGCCATCTTCATCAGGTGGTCCCAATAGCCGTTAATGCGGCAGAATAGTTTTGTGCCGTCGAGGTTAACCCTATTGTCATTGTGAATGCAATGTTATGCTACCGCTGATTTTCCTGTTGAAATAAAATTGGAGAAAAAGAATTTTAACAAAGATGATGGTCTCTAAGTAAGAACTGGAATTCGATTTTTAAACAAGGTGAGACAGCGAAAAACTGATTGGATGAGGACTAACCAATCAGGAGGGACAGAATACGGGCTTGTGAGTATATATATATATAATGTATATGTGTTTGTGTGTGTGTATATATATATATATATACCACCATTTTGGACATGACTACACAACATCCCTAATGAAGATGGCAGATTTTGTCATCGAAATGTTGGTTATAATAAATACCTGTACTTGGCTGGGAATATGAGGAGAGTTTATTTGTCATATATGCTGGGAAAGAACTAAATCCTTTTTCACTCTCAATGATTTTATCCAACTGATTGAACTCATGATTTGCAGCAACTCTTTTTTTTTTGTGAATGCAGTAATATTATATTTTCTTTATAGGTGTACTGCCATTGATGAGTGCTAAAATAGTTTTAAAATGGAAGTATCCTTTTCAGTTCTTCGAAGTTTTTTACAGTGCCCAAGTCCCCGATGTCTATTTCAGCCTAATTGAATCTGGAGTTAGTTCACGGGGAAGTGTGGGAAGCAGGGAGGCCATCTGAGAAAGTAAACAAAAGCAGAATGCTGATAAATGAAGGAGGAGCCAGGAAGGAAATCACAGCCAGCACATGAAAGGATGCTTCCTTCCAAATTCGTACACATTCTCCTTTGCACAAAATGTCTTCCAGAGTTTAATGGAAAGCAGGATTACCAGGGGAGTTGATGCTGGTAGGGTGACATTAGCTTTCCAGGACTACATAGCCTAAATGGATTCAGTTGTGGTCAGCTACTTGAACCGGAGGTGTATCTTGGCTTTTGGAAGCCGGAGGACGGAGAACTCAAATTGGCTACTTATTGTGGTGATGAAAAGGCTCTGTGTGATTTTGATATTCCAGCCTAAATCACATTCACCAGCGAAGATTAAGGGTGCCAAATGTGCTATTCTCCAGAGCTCAGATCTGGCAAAGGAGAGATGTCAGAGTTGTGCCACAGAGTGCAAATTAAAGTTCGGATGAGAGGATATTTGGGATCTTGGAAGGTGGGAGTGTTTGGATAGAAGTGGGGGTGTGATTCTGTCCTCTTGATGCAGGTTGTCTTTTCCTTTGCCTATTGAACTGGACAAAGCCTGCAATGCAATGGGCTGAGTACTATTCTGGCCGCACTTTTAATGATTATCTTTTAACGGTGACAATGGTATACTTCTTTATCCTATGTGTTGCCTTTATGGCAGTTATTTAGTTTATAATATTTTTGCTTAGTAATTCGTTTGTTAGCATTTTAGTTAAAGTTAGGATTGTTTAAAGTAAATGCGTTGTCTGTGATATATCGTGGCATGCGATGACATCACATCCGGTTTCGCCGCGTCTTGTGGGAAAATACCGGTTTGGAGAAACGGGAAGGTAGGGGCTGACATGTGCGGGTCCAGCGCAAGAAAAGTTGTCTTCTACGCATTAGAAACATAGTGAGGCAACGTCGTAAGTCATGAGATAGTCGATATGTTGAATTAAAATGTTAACGCCGATCCTGTTAAAAGTAACAACGGTCGATAAGGTTTATGTTTTCGTTAGTTAAAGAGTTGCGGATAGTTTGTGTTGAAGTGTATTTAAAGCAGTCAATGGCGTAGGTAGATTCTGACTGTATGCTGCACTTTAATGTAATGTAGTTATTGTAGTTTTACTTTTGCAAGTATTTACGATGTAAACGTAATATCAAGAAGGAAACAAATGCTGTACAAATCCTGTATTGTTTTATCAACAGTTTTCACCATACATTAATGTGGAAGAGTGAACAGTAAACGGTTAATCTTACTGCGACCCTGTCTTCATTAACAACAGTTTACCTCTGTGTTTAGTTCAGCGTTATCTTACACGCCGAGCAAGAACACTACAGTGAAAAGATGGAATTATCAGGTGTTTCAATTGCTACAATGACAACTCGATCCAACATCAAGTCATTGCCATCCAGTGTCAGGGGCAGTAGGGCATCATCAAGTAAGGCCGCCCACGCAAGAGCTAAAGCAGAATCCGGCAAGGTGCAAGTGCGCTATGCCAAACGAGAAGCAAAATTGAAAATGGAAGCGGCTGCCAGAGAAATGGAAAAGGCTGCCAGAGAAGCCCAAAACCAGTTGGAAAGGGCAAGGATAGCGGCAGAGTTAGAAGTGCTGATGCTGGAATGAGAAGAAGAAGCTGCCAGGGTGGAAGCAGAGTTAATAGAAGATGCTGAAGAAATGCACGATCTGGTTGACGTAAAATCTACTTCAGAAAAGAGCAGATTGGAACGCATAAGCAACTATGTCCAATCTCAAACAGACTGGAAGATTTGTTCTTCCTCTCCATACTTATTTGATAATGCCCCACTTCATGAGGAGTCTCAGAGAGGCCCAATTGCATCACATCCATCCGAGGAAGACAATTTACCCTTGCAACTCTGCGATGAATTCAAGAACAAAAGGGCTGATGACAAATATTTCTTTTCTTGCTAGGGTCGTGGTTAGTTGTAAAGGCTTCAGTCTTAAAGCACTCAGACAGGTTTATTAATGTTGAAATTATTCGAAGAGGATTTATCTGGCTTGGTATAAATTGTACTGCTTCCTGGACCCATGAGGCTAGGGTCATTTTGCTTCTTCGCCTCCTTGCACACAAACCTAGTGAAATACTCAAAGGGAGGAAATCGACCATTGTGGTCTTCTTTGTACTCTGAGGCAACAGACACCCACCTGTCCTGCAGCCCAAATGGAAGTTTGTCCATGATTTGTCTAATCCCGGATGGTGTATCTAGGTATACTAGACCAGCTGAGTAGCCATCTTCTTCGGCATCTTGAACCTCCATGAGTAAATCTCCAAGCTCCCTTAACTTAACGTGGTCCTTGGCTGACACCTTAGGAAAATTTCCAGACGTCGGTATAGTGCCGATTCAATAATTTCGGGGACCGCATAGCCCTCCCGAAGTCTCTCCCATGCTTTGCTTAAGGCTAGCTCGGGGTTGTTGATGTACACGGAACTTCTTACCAGATTTGGCGAGAAGCGAGGCAAAGGCCGAATTCAGAACAGCGAATTCCATAACAGAGGTACACCCTCAGTCATAAACCCGCCGACATATTCCCAAAGGTCACATGCCACTTGCAATTGAACCCCTGGCACAATGAGATCTCGTCACCTCAGGACTATACCAGTTCAATGATAAACCTGACAATTACCGTGCATGGTACTCCACATTCACCAACGCTATCGATGGAATCCAGCTCAAAGCAACCCAAGAGTTGGATCTTATGGCGAAATGGCTGGGAAAAGAATCATGTGAACAGGTGAGATGCATACGTTCCGTGTTCAAGAATTGTCCATTGCATAACAAACCCCACCCCCTCAGAAAATGCAGAATGTTTAGGGAGAAACCCCTTGAAGAGAGGATGGCCCTTCTCAAGGAGAAAAGAATATGTTTTAAATGCTGTTCCTCGACCTCTCACTTTGCTGGAGAGTGTACGATCGCCGTGAAGTGTCCGGATCGCCGTGAACATCCTATGTTCAGTGGAATTTGCTTGTTAAAATCAATCTTGAACTAAATGTTCTTTGTTGTGCCATTGCCATGCACTTCCTGTACCCAACGTCTTTTATTATTGATGTGTTTTTTTAAAGTTTGGTTTATAGTTGAAAATTTAGGCTCTTATTTATTCTTCAAAGGATTGCCAGAAGCAAAGGTCATTCCATTACAGGCATCTCTAGCATATCCCTTGACCGCAGTCCAGGCATAACAAATTACTATAAGTTTAAAGTTCAAAGTAAATTTATTATTGAAGTACTGTATGTCACCATACCCAACCAGGAAATACATTTTTTGCAGGCATTTGCAATGGAACAAAGAAATACAATAGAATAAATGGAAAACTGCACCTAAGTATTGACAATCAATTGATGTGCAAAAGAAAACAGTCTGTGAAACTACAAAAAAGTAAGTAATACTGAGAACATGTGTTGTAGAGTTACGATAAGTTGGTAATGAGTGAAGTTACAATATAAAAATAAATAGTGAGAGGAGAGAGGGTGTGTTAGTGTTCATGAATTTATGGACTGTTCAGAAATCTGAAGCAGAGAGGAAGAAACTGTTCTTAAGATGTTGAGTGTATGTTGTCAGGCTTGTGTACCTCCTACCTGATGGTAGTAATGAGAAGAGGGCATGGATGGTGAGAGTCCTCCATAATGGATGCCACCTCTTGAGGCAGCGCCCTTTGAAGATGTCCTTGATGGTAGGACTTGTGTCTGAAGGCTCTTACCATCAAGTGCTCTGAGATGATGCAACCAATCAACATATTCTCCATGGTGAATCTGTAGGAGTTTGCTAGTCTATGGTGACATGCCAAATCTCCTCAAATTCCTAATGAAATACAGCTACTGGAGTGCCTTCTTCATGATTGCATCGATATGTTGGGCCTTTGGGATGTTGGATGCCCAGGACATTGAAACTGCTCACCTTTTCCACCACTCAAATCATTCACTTCTGATCAAAAGCACCTGGGCACATCTTGAACTCCATTTAACAATAGTAATGAATCAGTACCTAAAGAAAGGCTACATGAGGCACTGTTTAACCTTGCTTTAGTTTCATTTTTGCAAATTACTTTACTAAACCTTAACAGAATTTGGATTAATTCCAGAAATATTAACATTTATGAATCGGAAGACTGTTTTGTGCCTGCAAGCTTGCATCCCTAAATGAACGGTTTTTGCATTTTAATGTGTTTGTGGTTTATTGTTAAGCATGCTTAATTGCAAAATTTGGTTCTTTCAAAATCTGTCACGATGGCAACTTCTCCATCATGGCAAGACTGGGAGTGGGACTGCCAGATTTCAATCTGCAGTCAATTATGAATAGTCTAGTCTTAGCTTTCACAGATGTTTAACCTTATGTCTGTAATACTTCGTAGCATTTTTAGTGACCAGAAAGCATATTTACAAGGTCTGGGTCAGTAAAAGGGCACTTCAATAGATTTTCTGGTGTTCAAATAAAATTAGGCCCCTTGAAAATGATTTGAACCTTAAAATATATGTCCTCCTCAACTTTTAGGATGTAAGTATATGAAGAAAGTTGGTTATAAGAATAAACTTTGAGATTCAAGATTGTTTAAGTTCGAAGTTCAAAGTAAATTTATTATTAAAGTAATTATATGTCACCATACTGTATACAAAATCTGAGATTCATTTTCTTGCAAGCATTCACAGATACAGATAAACACAATAAAATCAATGAAGGACCGTACCCAAGAACACAGACAAACAACCAGTGTGCAAAAATCAACAAACTGTGCAAGTACAAATAGAAAATATTTGGATGCCATCCGTTAGTCTCGCGAGACCATGGATCTGTGCCTGGAAAGTCTTGCTTCAGCCTTTCCAGGACGCAGGCCTGGGCAAGGTTGTACGGAAGGCCGACAGTTGCCCAAGCAGCAAGTCTCCCCTCTCCATGCCACCGATGTTATCCAAGGGAAGGGCGAGGGTTGATGCAGCTTGGCACCGGTGACGTCGCAGGAGTTGCCAGAACGAGGTTGAAGGCAACGTCGGACTGCCTTAGGGACTCCAGCTCTGCATTTGTTCTCAGGGTTTCCTGAGCCTTTATGAGAAGTCTTTCCCATAAGTGCTTATGGCCACAAGGCAGCGGAGGTTTGAAATCTGAGTTTTCCCTCTCTTAGATTGACTGCCTTCCCAGGCTGATGAGCTCCACCTACCCAAAGCACTGGTTTTAAGGCACCAGGACCTGCCTTCGGCCCTTCTCCTGTCAGTTCTGCCGGGTTTAGAGCCTGAGCCATGCGAGAAGGCCAGGAGCTGGACTTGGTTGTCAGAGGCTATTTGAGGTGCACACTGTGAGGAGAACTTGTAAGTAGTGGGAGCTTGTCCCCACTACCACTCCTCGGCTTGACAACCTTGGAACCAAAGAGAAAATTAAAGAATCAATAAATATTGAGGACATGAGATAAGGAGTCTTTGAAGGTGAAGTCCTCGATTTGTTTATTGTCATTCTTCGATACATGAATGTAAAGGAGAATAAAATGTTTGCTACTCAGGATCCGATGAGCATTAAAAAACACAATAAGCATAAAGCACTCAATAAAAAAACAAAAAACATAATAAATATAAATATAAAAGCCCTCCTATAAAACACAATGTACCAGTAACTATTCTATACATAGATTAATTGTATATACATAAATGAACACTGGGTGATTTATTTATTTATTGAGTTAAAGTGTGGTGTAGACCCTTCTGACCATTCAAGCTGCACTGCCCAGCAACCCTCAATTTTACACTAACCTAATCATGTGACAACTTACAATGACCAATGAACCTCCTAACTTGTACGTGTTGGACTGTGGGAGGAAACTGGAGCACCCAAGGGAAACCCACATGGTCATGGGGAGAACGTACAAACTCCTTGCAGACAGTAACGGGAATTAAACCTGGGTTGCTGTTACTGTAAAGTGTTGTGTTATCCAGTATACTACTATACTATGTAGTGTTGGTGGGGATGGTGAGTTGAGTTAACAGGTGGAGGTGTTGCTTCGCCTTACTGCTTGGGGAAAGTAACTGGTTTTGAGTCTGGTGGTCCTGGCTTGTATACTATGTAGCCTCCTCCCTGATGGGAGTGGGATAAACAGTCCATGAGCAGGATGTGTGGGATCCTTCCTGATATTGCTGGCCTTTTTCTGACATCTTTCTGTATATATGCCCTTGATGGTGGGTTGGCTGGTGCTGGTAATATGTCGGACAGTTTTACCTACCTGTGCTCGAGCTTGCCTGTGAAATCCACACTAAGATTCAACTATCTGATACATCAAGCCAGGTTTCCATTATGCAATAGGTATAACATTCCACCTTGTTGCGCTCTGCAGCTGAACATTGTTTCTTTGTGATTCTTAAGACATGGGTGGATCTTGCTCAACATAATAAATGATTTAATTCCATTCATGCTCTTAAGATGAGATTTTTGACTCCGCTGTTTACTTTGGCTCAGAGATTAATGGCAACAAGGACCGAAGCCTGTTAATTATTCCTCGTAATCACAACACTATTTCCTGGAATGGCTCCAACAGTACTAAGTACTGTCAATTAAAAATCTGCAGTGAAGGTAAATGGTGACAGAGAAATTAAAATGTTTTAATATGCTTTCTCTTAAAATTAATTATAAAAATAATTATCAGCTATCTTACTTTAGTTTTTTTTTACAAACTGAACAGCAAGCTTTTTAGTGGATTCATTGATCAGATTAAAAAAAATATTTTACCATAATCTATTTCAAACTATGTTATTTTGGTGAAGTTTCCAAGCCTGCTATACTGTATATCTATAGTATACAGACATAAATCCACACTGCAGAGAAAAAATAGCACCATACCTTTTAAGGTCATTTTGAACTGAAGTTACATCATCAGAAATCAGTTCTCCTATTCTGAGTATGAGTTCAAGGTGATTTGGTTTCACAGAAAAAAGGGGTTGCAAATGAATTACGTATGTGCTGAGCAGCACAGGCTGTTGAATCAGCATCAGGTTTATTATCATTGACATACGTTCTGAAATTTGCTGTTTTGCGGCAACAGTACAGTGCAAGATATAAAATTACTATAAGTTACATTTAGCAAAGAAATATTTAGAACAAAGGAGAGATAGTGAGATTTACGGACTGTTCAGAAATCTGAAGGGAGATGTTTTCCTGTTAATAGGATGAAACATCAATGAGTAGAATTAGGGATAGACACTGCCTTTTAGCAGGGAAATATAGTGGACAAAGTTTTAGAAAGAATAACCAAGTTCTTGGCAAACACAAGAAAATCTGTAGATGCTGGAAATCCAAAGCAACACACACAAAATCCTGGAGGAACTCAGCAGGTCAGGCAGCACCTATGGAAAAGTGTAAAGAGTTGATGTTTCGGGCTGAGACCTTTCATCTGCACTAAGTTCTTAGACTCAGTATTGGAGGACCAGTGATAACCAGGAACAGGGAAACTATTCTTTTTCACCTCTGTCTCTTCCAATATTCTGCACAACTTATAAATCAAAACGGTGCCTTAAGTAACTCTAGGCACGGCAGTGAATATCAACAGGCTAATCCTACTCCAAACTCACAACACCCTGAGCTTTGAGTAAATGTTTGAATCTTCTGATGAAATGGTGGGGCCAGAGACCAATCATGTTTGGCTTTGGGCCTCATTATTCTGGACTGAACTGCAGGAATGGACTGGGATACTAGATGCTACTCACGGCTGGAAGTAGGGATTTGATCAAGGGCTATGACTTAGGAAAGGGCTGGGTGAAGAGAAGATCAGCAATGTGCATGTGGACAGTAGGCGGGGCCATGCATGTGGGGCCAGGTGAAACTGTAGTTTAACAAATAGGGGATACAGCTGAGGTCAAAGATTTACTTAACTTCATTTGATATTTTTGACTGCCATGTAATGTCATACAGACTCCGGTTCAGTAGTGCTGGTTGTAATAATTAATTGAATATTTGAAAATTCTCCTTGTTGTGTTGATGGAGGTAAACAGGATTGGTAATGTTGAGTGGCGGACAAGGCAGTGGATTCAATATATTATTGTAAATTAAGGGAATTAATGGCTCCATGAACTGAGTCATCAATCCACCCTCGAATTCTTCATCTGTACAGAGTTACAATGACCACCCTTCTTCGTCTAAAGGGCTTTTGCCATTTCTCCTACATGTGCAGTCTATTTTTTTGTTGCAAGTCTGCATCCCCATTCCAAATATCTTGCTCTGCAACGAGGAATAAGAAGACGTAAGAAGTAACAAATTAAGGAAGAATGAGCCCATGGTGAGATCTGAAAAATATGATATGAATTTTTAAATTGAGGCATCACAGAAGCAGTTATTGAAGTATTGGGTTGATATCTTAGAGATTTTCTGATCAAAGTTAGAAAATGATTAGCACAATTTATGTAAGGTAAAGATTGAGATATGCCAAAGAAGTCTTGGCATCATTAAAATTGGGGGAACTACAAGCAATAACAACGATTTTCCAAATCCACATCTTATCTGATACCAATGAGATTCTTACAACTAGGCATGGTTACAAATTTTAAATGATTGAACCTACAGTGTACCTGCATTAATATGTGATGGTAATCAACTTTTATTGTGCTGTGTTTTGACGACAATACTGCCATTGTCTAAACAAAATGAGCCTTTCGAAAAATTTTGTAATAAGACAATATCTTGAAGCATTGAAGTTCCCTTCATCTTTCATACACTATTTTCACTTCATGAATAGAAATGATACACCGTCAATAGAAAGTCAACTTCCTTTGAAGATAGAACTGTTGGATTGGTTTTTAGAAAAATGAGGTCACATATGGTTGATGTCACTTCGTGGCAATGTTTCTGGCCTATTGTATGCACCCCTTTCCAATACAATCCATCAAAAGATGCTCAAGTGCCAACTATAAACCTGAGCTGCTATTACTTGCCTTATTGCAAGATTCATAATTTATTGCCTCAGGCAGAACTTGATGAAATATCTGAAACTGGCAATGGTTGCTAACTTGTTTATACTGTAATTGTATTTGCCAAAGAAATATTTTTCCATTAGCAATTACTCGTTGGTGAGTAGCCATTTGAATGAAACAAAAGCTCTTAAAGAGCTTGTTACAGCCAGCCAAAACCACACAGATTATAGTGGTTCCCTGGCAGATGTAGTGAGTTGCCCAAAGGGCTTCAGTCAGATGCCTTAGAAAAGTCTCTGTTCAGACCTGTAATAAGCATCAGTGGCAACTCTGCATGCTTTTATTAGAATCACCCAAATATTAATTGTTCAGCTTTTCACTAAGTCAATAAGCCTATCTTCATTCACACAATCAACTTATTTTCTTGATTTAGTGAGTATTTAAGTTACCAAATTTTAAAAAGTTTAAGGTCAGATTAGCAAATTAAACAATTAACAAATTAAAGTTACATTGAGTTTCATTACTGAAGATTCTTGAGGTTATAACGCTGGTGACACCATTAGGAATTGTCACAAAAACAAAACACTGGACAACAAAGATTCTGCTTCCTGAATCCTTTTGGGGTGTATCTTATGGATTTTGGGCTACTGGTCATCAAAGTCACCAAGAAATTGCCCTATCACGCACCATTTTTTTTGGAATCGCCTATATTTGTTAATTCAATTCATGTTTGAAGTGAATTAAAATGTTGCCTAAGCTGATAAGTTCTCTATCTAGTCCAGGTGTGCCTGGGCATGCTACAATGATGGCATCTTCATGCTACAATGATGGCATCTTTTTATTGATACTTCAGTGCTAAGCTTGGTAGCTGTTCTGCTACACAATGGCAGTGCCCACCCATCAGTACCAATTGGCTACTGAAATTTGGAAGTCTTAAAGAAACACAAACAGTAGAGCAACTACATCTGAAATATCTGTGGTGATCTCTGAGTAGAGGTGCTGCTACTAGGAATGCTGCTCGGATACTCAAAGTACTGTTGTTTCAACAAAAGACTTTTAGCTTAGTTGAACTATTGCAAAGCATCAGCACTGATATGCAATTAAATGCATCTGAATCAATAAAAGTTAATTTCTTGTTTCTCCCAATTCCTATGTGATACAAGTAGTCTGAAATTTGTGTTCAGCTGCAAGCATTCTATCATAACCACAAAAAATATCTGAGTAAGCAACAGTTTTGAAGAGATTTGCTGTCAGTTGGACTGGTGTGTTTTTACTACAATCAGTTGAAACACCTTGACTGCACACAGTGATCCCCATTTAACTAATTATGTTTCTTCTAAAACCAGTTGGCTGCACCGGTGACGATTTGGTGTATCATATTAAAGGGGGATGAATACTTAGGCAATCAATTATTTTGTGTTTTATATCTGTAATTAATTTTGATCAGTTTGTCAAGATCTGTTTTCACTTTGACATGGAAGAGGCTTTTTCTGTTGAACAGTGTCAAAAAAGTCAAGTTAAATCCACTGTGATTCAATGTTGTAAAACAATAAAGCGTGAAAACTTCCAGTATTTTTTATAGGCACTGCAGATGCTCTGTTAAAGGACAGGACCTCCAGGGTTGTGATCTCAGGATATCAGGATTACTACCTGTGTCACGTGTAAGAGAGGGCAGAAAAAAGGTCATATAGTTGAATATGCAGCTAAGGAGATGACACATAAAGGAGGACTTTAGCCTTCTGGCTCGTTTCCAGGTAAGGTGGGACCTGGAGGGAAGAGATATTTGCACCTGAACTGGAGAGGGACTAATATCCATGCGTGAAGACTTCACTGTGCTGTACAGGATATGAAGGGAGGGGTTTAAACTAGAGTCGCAGGGGGATGTGAACCGGAGTGCCAAAGCGGATAGTGGAGTGGTCGTGGGGAAAGATGTTGTTAAGCCTACATAATGTGTTACGCCTGTGCCCAACTCTGAGGGGCCGAAGGGTCCAAAGTAGCCCCCTCTTTTTTGAGAATCACAAGATCGCTATTAATTCAGGTCAGGAGACCCAGGAAATGAGAGAGAGACGTTTGGAATGTCCTGGCCCTCAGCGATACAAAGCCACGGATAACGGCCATTGTCTCTTGGAGACGGAATTGTGTATTGAGTACTGTACTTCATGGAAGCCCTCAGGGAATGATCAGAGGGGGTTGGTGGAGGGATTGCATCATCCTGACCTGATTGACATCTGAGACCCTGTGAGTCAGGATAAAAGAGGGCCCTTCAGACGCACCAGAAGAAACGCTAGAAATCCTGTAACAGCGTAATAGCGACAGCTGGTGGAAAGCCCACGTGCGTCCTTTTCCATTTGCCTCGGAATTGGTGGGCCTTACCATGGAAGAACAGCTTTAGCTAAAACAAAGGAGAAACCAGCCCCAACGACTCGCGAAGGATTGACATCATAAAAGGCATGGGCAAGTTTTAAACTCTCTCTCTTGACTCCAACCAAAGGCTGCAGCCTGCATGAACTTGAGTGACTTTTATATTTCCATCTGACAATACATTATCCCCTAGACAACGATAAAGCTATTTCTTATTGATTGTTATTATACCCGCGCTTTTAGATTTAGTATCGATGACGTATATTATCTGTATGTTTGCATTGATATTATTTTTGTGTATTTTTATCAATAAATACTGTTAAAAATAGTACCATCAGACTTCAATGGACCTCTCTATCTTTGCTGGTAAGTGACCCAGTTATGGGGTACGTAACAAATGAAAAGGCTGATCATGGTGGAACTAACAGTCTGAGTTGTGTATATTTCAATGCAAGCAGTATTGGAGGAAAGGTGGATGAGTTTAGGGCATGGATCAGCCATCAGTAAGACTTGGTGGCAAGATGGGCAAGACAGATAGCTCAATGTTCTGGGATCCCATTGCTTTAGATGTGATAGAGTTGGAGGGATTAAAGGGGGAGTGCCATTACTGGTCAGGGAAAATGTCAGACAGGACAGACTGGAGAGCTTGTCTACTGGAACCATAGAACATTACAGCACAGAAACAGGCCTTCTGGCCCTTCTTGGCTGTGCCGAACCAATTTTCTGCCTCGTCCCACTGACCTGCACCTGGACCATATCCCTCCATATGCCTCTCATCCATGTACCTGTCCAAGTTTTTCTTAAATGTTAAAAGTGAGCCTGCATTCACCACTTCACCTGACTGCTCATTCCACACTCTCACCACTCTCTGTGTGAAGAAGCATCCCACCCCCCGATGTTCCATTTAAACTTTTCCCCCTTCACCCTTAACCCATGTCCTCTGGTTTTTTTTCCCCCTAGCCTCAGTGGAAAAAGCCTGCTTGCATTCACTCTACCTATACCCATCATAATTTTATACACCTCTAGCAAATCTCCCCTCATTCTTCTACACTCCAGGGAATAAAGTCCTAACCTATTCAGCCTACTAAGGCTATACGGGTGGGATGGAGGAAGAAGAAAAGGATGACAATGTTAAATCTGTGAGATTTAGAGGAATAAATTTGTAGAGAGATTGCAGACGGTTGGAAGAAACATAAGGTTGTGGTAATAGGTGATGTTAACTCTCCACATATTGACTGGGGTTCCCATATTGTAAAAGGACCAGGGGATAGAATGTGTCAAATGTGTTCAGGAAAGATTTTGTAATCAGTATATAGAAGTCCAAAGTAGAGAAAGTGCGATACTGGATCTGC
Organism: Hypanus sabinus; assembly: GCF_030144855.1. Classification (NCBI taxonomy): domain Eukaryota; kingdom Metazoa; phylum Chordata; class Chondrichthyes; order Myliobatiformes; family Dasyatidae; genus Hypanus; species Hypanus sabinus. Next base: position 183,926,736 of record NC_082706.1, read on the forward strand.
TATTGGGAATGAGATGGCAGATGACAGAAGTCTGTATAGGGAAACACTTTGCACCTAGTGATCATAATGTCATTAGTTTCAGGATAATTATGGAAGAGGATGTCTGATCCTTGGGTTGAGATTCTAAGATGGAGAAAGGCCAATGTTGATGGTATCCGAAAGGATTTGACAAAGGCATATTTGGTAAGAGAGAGGCTGTCAAAAGTGAAATTTTGAGAGTACAGACTTTGTATGTTCCTGTCAGAATAAAAGGCAAAGCTAAAAGGTTTTTGAACAATAATAAAGCCCAGGTTAAGAAAAATAAGGAGGTGTACAGCAGGTACAGGCAAGAAGGAGCAAATGAGATACCTGTGGGGTATAAGAAATGCAAGAGGACACTTAAAAAGGAAATCCAGAGGGTTAAAAGAAGGCATGAAGTTGCTCTAGCAGACAAGGTGAAGGAGAATCCTAAGAACTTCTACAGATATATTAATTGCAAGAGGAAAGCAAGGGACAAAATTGTTTCTTTGGAAGATCAGAATAGTAACCTATGCACGGAGTTAAAACAGGTGAGGGGGAACTTAAATGGATTTTTTTTGCATCTGTATTTACTCGTGAGATGGACACAGAGTCTAGAGGTGAGGCAAAGCAGCAGTGAGGTCACGGACTGTACCCAGATTACAGAGGAGGAGGTGTTTGCAGTCTTGACGCAAATTAGAGTAGATAAATCCCCAGGGCATGACAAGATGTTCCCTTGGACCTCGTGAGAGGCTAAAGTGGAGATTTCAGGGGCTCTAGCAGAAATATTTTTAAAAAGCCTTAGCTGCGGGTGAGGTGCTGCTGGGTTGAAGGATAGCAAAGGTTATTCTATTGTTTATGGAAGCTTCTAAGAATAAGTCAGGAAGTTATAGGGTGGTGAGCCTGTCATTTATAGTGGGTAAGTAATTGGAAGTAATTAGATATACAAGTATTTGTTTAGGCATGGGCTGATTAGAGATAGTCAACCTGACTTTGCATGTGGTAGGTTGAGTTCAATCTATCTCATGGAGTATTTTTTGAGGAAGTTACCAGGAAAGTTGATGAAGGCAATGCAGAGGATATTGTCAACATGGACTTAATTAAGACATTTGCCAAAGTTCCTGCATGGGAGGCTGGCCCAGATGGTTTGGCTGCTTGGCATACAAGTTGAGGTAGTAAGTTAGATTAGACATTGGTTTTGAGAGATAAGTCAGAGAGCGGTAGTAGATGGTTACCTCTCTGACTGAATCATAATCAGAATCAGAATCAGGTTTAATATTACTAACATATGTTGCGAAATTTGTTGTTTAGAGGCAGAAGTACATTGCAATAGATAATAATTAAAAAAACTATAAATTACAATAAGAAACATATATAATAATTTATATAAGAGAGCAAAGAGAAAAACTCGTGAGGTTATGTACATGGATTCATTGTCCATTCTGGATTCTGATGGTAGAAAAGAAACAGCCATTCTTGTAATGTTGAGGCTCCTGTACCTGCTTGTTGAATGAGAAGAGGGCATGTCCTAGCGATGGGGGTTCTTAATGAAGGATGCTGTTTTTTTAGGCATTGTCTTTTGAAGGTGTCCTCGAAGCTGGGGAGGTTAGTGCCCATGATGGAGTTGGCTGAGTTTACAATTTTCTGCAGCTTTTTTTGATCCTTTGCAATGGCCCCTCCAAACCAGACGGTGATGCAACCAGTTAGAGTGTTCTCATGGTACTTCTGAATTTGGGAGAGTGTTTGATGACATACCAAGTCTCCTCAAGCTTTTATTGCCTTCTTTGTAATTGTTTGGGTCAGGATAGATCTTTGGAGATGCTGACACCCAGGAACTTGAAACTGCCCACTCTTTCCACTGCTCATTCCTTGATGAAGACCGGTGCGTGTTCCCTCAATTTCACCTTCCTGAAGTTCACGATGAATTCCTTTGTCTTACTGATGTTGAATTCACTCTTGCAGCATTCTGACATTCTGCCAATAATAGTTGTGACACTGGCAAATTTATAGATGGCATTTGAGCTGTGCCTAGCCACTCAGTCATGGATATAGAGAGAGTGGAACAGTCAGCTGATCGCACATTTTTGAAGTGTACCAACGTTAATTGTCAGTGAGGAGGAGATACTGTTTCTGAGCTGGACTGACTGTGGTCTCCCAGTGAGAATGTCAAGGATCCAGGCATAGAGGGAGGTACAGAGGCCCAGGTTTTGGAGATCATTGATTAGAACTGAAGGTTTGACTGTGTTGAAACCTGAGTTGTAATCAATAAACAACAACCTGATGTAGGTATTACTATTGTCCATGTGATGAGTGGAGAGCCAGTGAGATTGCATCCATCGTAGACCTATTAAGGCAAGAGGGAAATTGCAATGGGTGCAGGTCCTTGCTTAGGCAAGAGTTGATTCTGCCCATGACGAACCTTTCAAAGCACTTCATCACAATAGATGTGAGAGATGTGGATTAAAGCAGCTCACATGCCCTTCTTGGGCACTGGTATGATTGCCTCCCTTTCGAAGCAGGTGAAAACCTCCAACTACAGAAGTGAGAGATTGAAGATGTTCTTGAATATTCCTGCCACTTGGTTGGCACAGGTTTTCAGAGCATCACCAGTTACACTATAAGGCCTGATGTCTTGTGAGGTTTCACGCTCTTGAAAGATCTCTTGTTGGCCTCTGAGACAGAGATCACAGGGTCACCAGAGTTGGGATATTATGTTGCTGGTGGAGGAGTTAATTGCTCCCTCTGTGTAGGTGAGTGTTAGATTCTGGGGTGAGTTGATGTGGGAAGGACTGATTACAGGGAAAATTAGTGGGGAATGGTGACTAACTTTTATAATACTTCACCTGTGATGATTGGCTTTCAAGAATAATTCCCTTTTTGCTTGACGCTGACTAAGGCAGGCATTACGTTTTCAGTCAGTGGTATTGTTTTGGGTGCAGATTTCTAAATTCCATATGCATTTGTTTCCGTTGAGTGTTTACCAGGCACAGTACTGTGCAAAAGTCATAGGCACATGTAAACACTTTCTGTAAAGCAAAGCTGCTTTCAAACATAATCAAAAGTTTCTAAGTAGAAAAAAATTACTCTAAAGAGCAGTAATCAATAAAAAAACAAAATTAAATCAATACTTGGAGTGACCACCCTTTGCTTTTAAAGCTGCATCAATTGTTAGATACGATATCGTGCAGTTTTATATAAAAAATCGGCTAGTAGGTTATCCCAAGCATCTTGGAGAACTTGCCACAGTTCTTCTGCAGACTTTGGCTGTCTTGCTTGCTTTTGTCTATCCAGGTAATCCCTGACAGCCTCAATGATGTTGAGATAAGGGCTCTGTCGAGGCCACACCATCTGAAACCATATAAAAAATAAAGAATTTTTGCACAATACTGCAAGTCAACCATGATCAAATGGTGGTACAGACTCGATGGGCTGAATGGCCAAATCCTGCTCCTATATTTTATGATCATATGGTCTTATAGAGCTGATTGAAGAAATACCAATTACTGCCTGTCAGCCCATTTATTTGAATTTAATTAGACTGTTGTGTTTTGAGTTCTGAATGAATGAATGAATGAATGAAATGAATGAAATTTTATTTCAGTCAGTACAACATAACAAAAAGCATCATTTTTCAACAATGATTTCATAAGACAAAATTAAATAATAAAGATCTTTAAAACGGACCGAAAGGGTGTAGGTTGAAGCTACAGATTACGCCTACCCCTCTTACTCATACAAAAACATATTTGGTGTCAATCATCACATCAAATCAAAAAAATTCATAACCTTTTAACATAATATCCAATTCCAAGTATCATTTATTTACATTACTCTCACTCATTTTAAATCATGTATTTTATATTTGTTCATTAAATTATTTTTAAATAATTTTTTAAACTTAAGTGTGGTGCAGTTTTTAAAATTCTCACTACAACTGTTCCATAGCTTCACCACTCTGACTGAAATACAACAATTTTTTTACATTTGTTCTTATCCTTTGTTTTTGAAATGTACATGTTCGTCTCAACTGCTTGATGTCTTTATTTCTGGTGTGCCTCCTTCACTGAAAGGGCAAGGTACCAGCAGCAATGTTGAGAGAATAATCTGTGTCTTGATCAAAATATCAGGTAGCATTAGTATGCGTGCACATAACAATTAGATAACTGTCTGTACTAACTTGCCTGACAGTCACCAAATGTTGCTGTGTGAGTGAGCAGATGAGCCATGTGGACGCTGTAACTGGGAAAAATAATATAGTTCTCTTCACACAACATTTTATGCTCTGCCTGGGATGGCAACAAACTGCAGAGAGTTGTGGGCGCAGCTCAGCAAGTCACAGAAACCAGACTCCCCTCCATGAACTCTGTCTACACTTCTTGCTGAATCTGAATCAGGTTTGTTATCACCAGTATGTGACGTGAAATTTGTTAACTTAGCAGCAGCAGTTCAATGCAATACATAATCTAGCAGAGAGAAAAATAATAAATAAAATAAAGTAAATCAATTACATATATTGAATAGATTAAAAAACAGAAATACTGTAAATTAAAAAAGTGAGATAGTGGCCAAAGATTCAATGTCCATTTAGGAATCAGATGGCAGAGGGGAAGAAGCTGTTCCTGAATCGCTGAGTGTGTGCCGTCAGGCTTCTGTACTGATGGTAACAGTGAGAAAAGGACATGTCCTGGGTGAAGGGAGTCCTTAACAATGGATGCTGCCTTTCTGAGACACTGCTCCTTGAGGATGTTTTGGATAGTATGAAGGATAAGTAGATAAGAAAATAGGAGCAAGTATAGGCTACTCAACATTTCAAATTTAGTATAATTTTTGCTGTTCTGCCCCAATTCTTATATGCACCTTTGTACAAATTCCCCATGGACACCAATTCCCAATTCTTTCAAACATCTAAATATACTTAATGATTGACACTCAGTGTCCAACTTTATTAAGTATAACTGTACACCTGCTCATTATTGCAAATATCTAATCAGTCAATAGTCTGGTAGTAACTCAATGCATAAAAGCATGCAGACATTGTAATGTATGGATTTATTTCTTTTAGAGCAATGACCACCACCACCATCCCCCTGCTTTTGCACTAGGTATTGATCTGTTGTCTGTGCACGTGCTTTGCTCTCTCTCTCTCTATCTCTCTCTCTCACTGCAATGTGAATACATTAGTTGAAGCCATCTCCAGTGTGCATGCTTTTATTTAATATTAGATTAGATTCAACTTTATTGTCATTGTGCCAAGTACAGATACAAAGCCAATGAAATGCAATTAGCATCTAACCAGAAATGCAAAGAATAGTGTTATTTACAAAATAACTGCAAACAAAAAGTGCTACAGCACACAAATATAAAAGTACTGAATGTGGTGAACTACATATACCTGTCTGGACACGCCCCCCCCCCCCTGCTGACTGCTCCTGTGGCTCCTCCCACGGACCCCGGTATAAAGGCAATTGGAGACACAGTCCCAGCCTCAGTCTCCAGGATGCAGTGTGATGGTCAATTGCTGCTTGTTCTTTCTTCCAGCCAATAGAAGCCTATATCTCGCCTCACGTCTCCAAGAGTTATTGATGGTGCATCATTGAGTCAGTACGATACAGGTGCAATACTGCTTAGCGCTGTGATGCGAGGTTCAGCAGGGTCACAACCTCAGGGAAGAAGCCCTTCCTGTGCCTGCTGGTGTGGGAGCGGAGGCGCCTACCGGATGGGAGGTGCTACATATATGTAGCACACACACACACACACACACACACATATATAAGTGTAGATATGCACAGATGCAACATATACAATCAAGACGTTCAGACCAAGCATCAGAATGGGGAAGAAATGTGATCGAAGTGACTGACTATGGCACGCCTTGGGTGCTGGAGGTCCTGAATAATGGACGCTGCCTTTCTGAGACACCGCTCCCTGAAGATGTCCTGGGTACTTTGTAGGCTAGTGCCCAAGATGGAGCTGACTACATTTACAACCTTCTGCAATTTTTTCCAGTCCTGTGCAATAGCTCCTCCATACCCGACAGTGATGCAGTTTGTCAGAATGCTCTCCACGGTACAACTATAGAAGCTTTTGAGTGTATTGTTGACATGCCAAATCTCTTCAAACTCCTAGTAAATTATAGCTGCTGTCTTGCCTTCTTTATAACTACATTGATATATTGGGACCAGGGTAGATCCTCAGAGATCTTGACACCCAGGAACTTGAAGCTGTTCACTCTCTCCACTTCTGATCCCTCTATGAGGATTGGTATGTGTTCCCTCGTCTTACCCTTCCTGAGGTCCACAATCAGCTCTTTCATCTTACTGACATTGAGTGCCAGGTTGTTGCTGTGGCACCACTCCTCTAGTTGGCATATCTCACTCCTGTACACCCTCTCGTCACCACCTGAGATTCTACCAACAATGGTTGTATCATCAGCAAATTTGTAGATGGTATTTTAGCTAAGTCCAGCCACACAGTCATGTGTATACAGTGTGTAGAGCAGTGGGCTAAGCACACACCCCTGAGGTGCGCCAGTGTTGATCGTCAGCAAGGAGGATATGTTATCACCAATTTGCACAGATTATGGTCTTCTGGTTAGGAAGTTGAGGATCCAATTACAGGGGGAGGTACAAAGGCTTAGGTTCTGCCATTTCTCAATCAGGATTGTATTAAATGCTGAACTATAGTCGATGACAGCATCCTGACGTAGGTGTTCGTATTGTCCATGTGGTCCAAAGCCATGTGGAGAGCCATTGAGATTGTGTCTGCCATTGACCTATTGTGACGTTAGGCAAATTGCAATGGATCCAGGTCTTTGCTGAGGCAGGAGTTCAGTCTGGTCATGACCAACCTCTCAAAGCATTTCATCACTGTAGATGTGAGTATTACTGGGCGATAGTCATTAACGCAGCCCACATTATTCTTCTTAGGCACTGGTATAATTGATGCCTCTTTGAAGCAAGTGGGAATTTCTGCCTGTAGCAGTGAGAGGTTGAAAATGTCCTTGAATACTCCTGCTAGTTGGTTGGCACAGGTTTTCAGAGCCTTACCAGGTACTCCATTGGGACCTTCCGCCTTGTGAGGGTTCACGACCTAACACCGGCCTCTGAGACAGAGATCACAGGGTCATCAGGTGCAGCAGGGATCTTCACAGCTGTAGTTGTGTTCTCCCTTTCAAAGTGTGCACAGGAAGTGTTGAGTTAAACTGGTAGTGGAACATCGCTGTTATTCATACTATTGGGTTTCGTTTTGTAGGATGTAATGTCTTACAGACCCTGCCAGAGTTGCCGTGCATCTGATGTCACTTCCAACTTTGTTCGAAATTGTCTCTTTGCCCTTGAAATAGCCCTCCGCAAATCGTACGTGGTTTTCTATACAGGCATGACTTGAATGCCACAGATCTAGCCTTCAGCAGATGATGTACCTCCTCGTTCATCCACGGCTTTTGGTTTGGAAATGTACAGTAAGTCTTTGTAGGCACACACTCATCCACACAGGTTTTATTGAAGTCAGTAACAACTGCAGCATGCTCATCCAGATTCAAGGATTAAATCCTGAATACAGTCCAGTGCACCGACTCAAAGCAGTCCTGTAGGTGCTCCTGTGTTTCCCCTGTCCAAACTTTCTTGGTCCTCACTGCTGGTGCTGTAGTCTTCAGTCTCTGCCTATACTCAGGGAGTAGAAGTACAGCCAGGTGATCTGATTTTCTGAAGCGAGTGTATGGAATAGCACGGTAAACATTTTTGATGGTGGTGTAGCAGTGGCCCAGTGTGTTGTTTCCTCTGGTATTGCAAGTGATCTGTTGATGGTAGTTGCTTAGTGATTTTTCAGACTGGCCTGGTTACTGCTAGATATTCCAGGCCTGGTAAGCAGGATTGGGACAGCACTGATATATTTGAAGAGTTGATCATGAGGCATACTCCTCCACCTCTGCTTCTGAGAGACTCTGTAGATCTATCCTGATGGTGTAAAGTGAACCCGTTGATCTGGTACCAGGTGTTCGGTATAGAAGGGGTTAACTAGGATTCTGCGAAACAAAGGACACACGTGGTCCTAAGATCCCTCTGATTCAGCACCCTGGCTCTGAGATCATTGATTTCATTCACCAGCGACTGCATGTTCGCCAGCAAGATAGTTGGTACAGGGAGTTTAAAACCCCGTTGATGTCGTAAAGCAGCCAGCACAATCAAAGATCCCACCCACCCACCATGGATATTCCCTTTTCCCTCAGGCAGAGGATACTGAAAGGACAGCTTCTACCTCACTCTCACTGAATGGTTCCCTACTATCACAAGATGGACTTTTGACTTCACAGTCTGTCTCTGTGATCTTTCACGTCACTGTCTACTTGCACTGCGCTTTCTTTGCACAGTTAATTAATGAAATTTATTTAGCAATATAGCACAGCGTAGGCCCTTGGGGCCCTTCCAGCCACTCCGCCCCAGCCACCCCACAACCCTGATTAACCCTAACGTAATCATGGGAAAATGATCAATGACCAGTTAGCCTACCTGGAAGGGCTTTGGACTGTGCGAGGGAACTCAGGCATTGGGGAAAACCCACGCATTCCACACCGAGGATGTACAGAGGCCCCTTACAGAATCGCACCGGAATTGAACTCTGGAACATCTCAAGCTAACTATGAAGTTACCGTGGCACCCAATACCATAGTTATTGTTTTACCTGTACTATCTCAAAGCTTATTGTCATGAATTGACATGTATGGATAGTAAGCAAGACAAGTATTTTGCTGTACCTTGGTACTTGTGACTATAATAAACCAATCTACCATTTTACTAATGATTGGCTTCATCAACCTTAATGCATCAGTTGAAATTGAAATGTGAGCACATTGTAATTACTGAAGACTGGTTCAGTAAATCAAAGCTGTTTACAATTGAAGATTGAAAATCACAGTCTCCTGGGTCGTCATTCTAATTAATATCTGCTAGCCATAATTTCATAATTCCAGAATAAATGCTAACATTTGCTGGGAAACTTGGCTGATGATCATTCATGTTATTTTCTTCTTGAGAGCTTTTAAATGATCAAATGTAATAAGTATAATGAATAAACTCTTCTCGGCCTTCCAGCTGGATACAGGTATTGATTATAACTGACATTCTTCACATACTTGTAGAATGCCTTGGGGTTTTCCTTATTCCTGCTCACCAAGGCCTTCTCACGGCCCCTTCTGGCTCTCCTAAATCCATTCTTAAGCTGCTTCCTAACAACCTTGTAATTTTCTAGAACTCTAATAGTTCAAGAAGGTTTCTTGAACCTTTCGTAAGCTTTTCTTTCCTTAACCAGATTTTTTACATATTTTGCACACCATGGCCCTTTAACCCTACCATCCTTTCCCTGCCTCAATGGAACACACCTGTGCAGAACTGGTTTGTGTGAGGCTAATTGAGCTTCTTCTTCTTCTTCTTCTTCTTCTTCTTCTTCCATTTGCCACA